>NW_023412907.1:0-62884 GCF_903995425.1 Onychomys torridus
CACACACACACAAAAAGAGAAGAATTTTTCCGACTGGCCTCAAGCTCCCAGTTCCAGAAGGTTCTTCTGTCTTGCTACTTAGAACTGCAACATATATAATTCTCGATACTATAAGATATATAGTAGCCGGATGTTCTACAAGCTTTTTAAATTTTCTGTAGCACTTAAGATCCCTGCTTGTGTAGTGACTTAGCCTTTGGTAGGTCAGTGGTCCCGGAGCTTACATTAGCTTTTTCTATAATAGTCTTTATCTAGTAGGTAGGGAATTCATGTGGATATTCTGCTGTAGTAGGTATCCCCTAATGTAGGCCAATTCAGGCCAGAACCTCTTCCTTTACCTGGCCTATAAATGCTCCATTGTAAATAACATGTCATAGTGAAATTCTGGATTCCCAGAAATTAGTTTTCTCAAGACCAGAGACCAGTGTATCCTAAAAGATGTATTTCCCTTTGCCAGTGTGAGTTACCAAAGGAAATGAGATATAAATTCTTAAGATGGAGAAACAGCCACAGCATATGAGTGTGGATGTGCTTACTCAGAGTTTGAGCTAACAGGAGCCTCACTGTACTCTAACCGAAGGGATAAAATGACCTAAGCTTAGGTGTTAGGTGAGAAGTGGAGCTAACGACTTGAGCTAGCTGCCTCCTATTTTCATATCATTTCAGAACCCAGTGCTTTCCTCACCAGTGTCTCATGTAGCAAGGACTGTGCTATAGATCCCACTAGGAACATAGTGAAGATGTCATCATTTTCCTGGCTTTAAAAGTAGGAAGTCAACACTCAAGAGTCAGAGGTAGGCAGATCTCTGTGAGTTCAAGGTCTACAAAGAAAGTTCCAGGACAGCCAAGGCTAGTACACAGAGAAACTCTGTCTTGAAAAAACAAGCAAGCAAACAAACAAACAAACAAAATAGGAGGAAGCCAGGCTGGGGAGAAGGCTAAGTCAGTAAAATGCTTGAGGACCCAAGTTCTGTACCCTAAACCAGTGTAAAAAGGCCCAGAACACTTGTAATCACCATGCTGAGGAAGTGGAGCCAGGTGATCTCTGAGACTTTCTGACAAGCTAGTCTTAAAGAACAAGGTGGATAGCTCCTGAAGAATAACACAGCACAGGAACATATGACCCACACACACACTTGCATCTGCACACACATGAACAAATGTACACACACACACACACACACACACACACACACACACACACGTATGTCAAGAATGCAAGTAAATTGAGGGGTGGAGGACCTTGGTGGTTCTGGGCCCTCCTCTAGGAACCTCCGCTTCTTCCCAGTTTTCAGAATCCTAGGAACGAGAGTCTAGACAATGTTGTTAGGCGTCACCAGTTAGAACAGTTATCCCAGGCAGGGACGGTGAGCAGCAAACATGGCCACTGTTCTAGAAGACTACTTTAGAATCATCAGGTATAGAAGGCCCTTTAAGAGAAAGAAAGATTCAGAAACCAGAATGAGTTGGGCACGCCACACACCTTTAGTCCCAGCACTCAGGAGGCAGAAGTAGGTGGATCTCTGAGTTGGAGGCCAGCCTGGGAGGTATATAGGGAGATGCTGTCTTAAACAAACAAATAAATGAATGAATGAATAAATGCAGCCTGGGAGGTATATAGGGAGATGCTGTCTTAAATAAGTAAATAAATAAATAAATAAATAAATACAGCCTGGGAGGTATATATGGAGATGCTGTCATAAATAGATAGATAGATAGATAGATAGATAGATAGATAGATAGATAGATAAATGAATGAATGCCGGCCTGGGAGGTATATAGGGAGATGCTGCCTCAAATAGATAGATAGATAGATAGATAGATAGATAGATAGATAGATAGATAGGTAAAATGCCAGAATGGAAAGGACTGAAAGCTAATATATTATAATGTTTTATTTTAATTAAAACAAAAGTAAAACCCCTATGATATGACAAGTTATGCCATTAAGGAGGCTGTCAAGGACTGGATAGATGGTTCAGCAGTTAAGAGTACTGGCTGTTCTTCTAGAGGTCCTAAGTTCAATTCCCAGCCACCACATGGTGGCTCACAACCATCTGCAATGAGATATGGTGCCCTCTTCTGGCCTGCAGGGATACATTCAGGCAGAACACTGTATACATACTAAATAAATAAATCTTAAAAAAAAAAAAGAAAGAAAAAGAAAAAGAAGGCTGTCGAATGAAAGAACTTATGTTGGCCTGCAAATTGGCTCTTTGACTTCCACATGTGTGCCATGGCACATAAGTTTTACACACACACACACACACACACACACACACACACACACACACTAGTTTACAACAGTATGCAATACAGTAGTATCCACCAAATAGCTGACTGACTTGGTGATTTCTTATAACCTTCACATATATGCCATGGCACATAAGTGCCCGCAAAACAGTCTCTCTCTCTCTCACACACACACACACACACACACACACACACACACACACACTCACACTAGTTTACAGCAGTATCCAGTACAGTAGTGTCCACCAAATGACTAACTGACTTGATTTCTTATAACCTTCATGAAATTCCTCACTGTCACAAAAATAAAAATATTAACATAGCAAGGTATATTATATGAGAAAGCATATTGCAGATAAATGTGGATGTCAAGACCCCAAGTTTGTTTTTTTTAATATCTGTAAATACTTGTGTGCAAGTTTAGATATACTAATTCAAGTCTGGGAGAAGCTGAATGCTAACAGTTGGTTTCTACAAAAGAATGTGGAAAATAGGAAGAACTTAACAGGGAACTACTTTCTGTTGTGTTACTGGACTTCTAGATAAAGCATATTCTTTTTTGGGTTTTGCTTTTTGGTTTTTTCAAGACAGGTTTCTCTGTGTAGCCCTGGCTGTCCTGGAACTCAGTCTGTAGACCAGCCTGGCCTCAGATTCAGAGATCCACCTGCCTCTGCCTCCTGAGTGCTGAAACTAAAGGAATGTGCCACCACACCTGGCTTTATATTCTTTTGTTATTTTTATTTTTAAGTAGGTGGTGGTGATATTTTAGATCTAAGAAATTAAGTTGATGACCTGTAGTGTGCTTTGGTGGGTGTACTGCATTTGGAATGGAGGAGTCACATCTGTGGTCAGGTCACTGTGAAATGGTATGTCACTAGATGTGTTGTTCTGGAGAAAAGCTGACTCACAGGTAACTAACCCTGATGAGAGAACAATGGGTGTAGAACTTGACACCCATTTCGAGTATTTGACAGGCTTAAGAAAAGCTGTACACTGTTCCCATGACTCCCTGTTGGTTGGAAGTTCAAAGCTGTATCTTTCATCCTAGTTACAAACTAGAACTTTTTTATTCACCAACATTTGTCTTTGGAAGAAACATTGAATTTGTTAACACATTAAAAATCCTCTTTCTGGCCAGGCAGTGGTGGCGCACGCCTTTAATCCCAGCACTCAGGAGGCAGAGGCAGGCGGATCTCCATGAGTTCAAGGCCAACCTGGGCTACCACGTGAGCTCCAGAAAAGGCGCAAAGCTACACAGAGAAACCCTGTCTCGAAAAACTAAAAAAAAAAAAAAAAAAAAAAAAATCCTCTTTCTGGGTTTCCTAAAACTGCTCAAAGTTTAAAGATGAAAAGAAAGCAAAAAAGAAAGAGAAAATTTAATCCCAAAAGAAGAGAGGAAAGAGGTAAAGCCAGTAAGATCGTCAAAACCTGTGGATAGTCCTTCTATGGGATCCACTACTTTTAGTAACAACTTAATTTTTAGAGCATCAAGTAAAGAAGACATTTATGGGTGCTGGAGAGATGGCTCAGGGGTTAAGAGCACTAGCTGCTCTTCCAGAGGTCCTGAGTTCAATTCCCAGCCACCACATGGTGGCTTACAACCATCTATAATGAGATCTGGTGCCCTCTTCTGGCGTACAGGCAGAAGACTGTATATGTGATAAATAAGTCTTTTAAAAAGAAAAAAAAAGACATTTATGTCATGTAATGGGACTGAACAGACATTTGAGTTAACCTTGATGAGCTATAATCGCATGGAACTGAACAAGAATTGTAACAAGAGCTTTGGGTATTCACCATGGCTGCACTCTGGAAGGGCATAGGTAAAGCACCAGCTGTCATCTGGGTTTGTATTACTTAGTGCAAGGAAAATGCAAAAGAGAGTATGTATCTGGTTGTTTTGCCTTTTAATAGAACTGTTATAGACAATGTTGGAGGGTGCTGGTGACTGAGGTGAGTGTACTTGAAGGGAGATTTGACAGTAACGGGGAACTGAGAGTTCAGCAAGTTCTGGAGATCGCTGATGGAACAGGGAAGCAAGATGAGAAGCCAAAGATAAAATAAGATTGTCTCCAAAAAAAAATTCAGATCCAGAAATAAGTTATCAGATATAAAAACAGCCTAAAAATTAATTTCTGTATGCAGGCTATAAAAATCTAATACTTTTTAAATCTATCACTTATATTAGTATCTAAGATATAAAGTACTTAAGAATAATCCTAATGAAATATTTGCAAAATCTTCAGAAAAAATTATAAAAGTGTTTGCACACATGAAAGGAAAACAGCTTAAACTAGTTAAGATATAAATCTCTGGGTTAGGAAGCTCAGTGTGTGAAGATGCCAGTTCTCCTCAGACTGATACCCAGATTCAATACAATTCCAATAAAAATCCCAACAGGTTTTTTTGTGGAACTTGACAAGCTGATTCTAAAATTTTTATGGAGGAGGAAAATGTCAAGACTAGCCAAGACAATCCTGAAGAAGAAGACCAAGGTGAGGAGACCTGCCTTAGCAGACACAGAGAGTCAGTCCTTGTAAGACAGTTTGACGCTGTCACTGGGGGAGACAGACTGAGTAGTGCAGAAAAATGCCAAGAGCAGATCCCACGTGTAAGCGGAAACAGGTTCATCACAGAAATGCTGTTGCCTTATTGGTTGGGGAAACAATGGCCTTTACACTAGGTAGTACTGGAACAACTGGACAGTCCTATGTGAGTAAAATGAAGTAGGTCATTTGTCTCATATAGATACAAATACCAATTCCATTTGGCATAGATATTGAGGTTTAAATGGCAGGATTGTAAAGTATGAAAATAATATAGGAAAATACACCTATGATTTCACATAAGAAAGGATTTGTCGAACCTGAACATGTTGGTAAAGTGAAAGGTTTAACTACATACAATACAAAAGTTCTATTGATAACTAGAGGCTGTAAAAGAAAATGAAAGCTCACAGCTAACTGTGAGTATCCAGAACAGATAAAGAAATAAAAGGGAAATTACAGTCCAGTAAAACAATGAGAAAACATTAGATGAGCCACTGCCCAGAAGAGGAAACCCTTTAACCAGGGAACTGGAACGATGATGACCCTGTTGGTAATATAGAAATGTAAGTTATGGCTATAGTTAATACATTTAAAGTATGACAGCAGCAGATGTGGATGATCTTATTCTACCTCTCTGGGATCCAGTGCCATCTTCTGGCCAGTTTGGGGGGCGTGCACGCACTCACGCGTGCGCACATACTGCATATACTTTGACAAGCATACATATATGTGAATAAGACTAAAGTAAATACTGTTTTAAAAGACTAAAGCAAAACTATTATGTAATTTATTAAAAAGAACAAATGCCAATTCCAAACAACAGTCTGAATGACTTGAGAAACATGTCTTAGTATCACTTTGATAAAACACCATGACCAGAGCAACTTGGGAAGGAAAGGGTTTATCTCAATTTAAACTTCCAAGTCACAGCCCAACACTGAAGGAAGTCAAGGCAGAAACTCAAATAAGGCAGGAACCTGGAGGCAGGAGCTGATACAGAGGCCAAGAAAGAGTGGTGCTTGCTCCCCATGGCTTGCTCAGCCTGCTTGCTTATACTTACCCAGGACCACGTGCCTAGTGATGGCATCACCACAGTGGGCTGGGCCCTCCCCCATCAATCACTAATTAAGAAAATGCCCTATAGACTTGCCTACAGCAGATCCAATGGAGGTATTTTCTCAAGCGATGCTCCCTCCTCTGATTTGACTTGTGTCAAGTTGACACAAAACTATCCAGCACAGAACATAATGCTGAGCCAAAAGAAAAGCAAGTTAGCATTTTATTATGCTTCCATTCTTATCACAAAATACACTGAGCAATAATAATAAGGATGTAATATTTGGGGTACAATTTATCATAAGATAGTGATAAGCTCCAAGTTTACCCATGAAAGGAGATAGAGGATGTAAGAAGGGGTGAAAGAAACCAGAATGAACTTGCAAGTTAAAGTGGATGGCAGATGCTCCTTTTAAATGTTGAGGTGCCTTATCTTGGCTCCATTTAAGGTTTGATTAAGAAATGAAATGGGGCCAGGCGGTGGTGGTGCACGCCTTTAATCCCAGCACTTGGGAGGCAGAGGCAGGCAGACCTTCATGAGTTCGAGGCCAGCCTGGGCTACAGATTGAGATCCAGGAAAGGCACAAGCTACACAGAGAAACCCTGTCTCGGAAAAAAGAAAAGAAAAGAAAAGAAAGAGAGAGAGAGAAAGAAAAAGAAAGGAAGGAAGGAAGAAAGAAACCCTGTCTTGGGGGGAAAAAAGTAGGATCTTTGGGGCTGGGGGACTTAGTGTTGGAGAGCACTGGCTGCTCTTCCAGAGGACCTGGGTTCAGTTCCCAGCACCCACATTGATGGCTCACAACCACCTGTAACTCTAGTCTGATCTCTACAGGTACCAGGCATGTGTGTGGCACACAGATGTATATACAGGTCAAATGTCAATGCATATAAAATAAAGAATAGTATTTAAAAAAAAGAAAGAAACAAACAAAATGGTCTTTGATGCTACCTAGTGTTTGTAGAGAATTTAATGTCGTCTAGCCATTCAGTTCTGTGGCTCGTTCTAGGAGTTAGGAAGCTGTTTTCTCGCCGTGTGAGGCCTCCTTTGTTTTGTCCTGACATAGACAGAACGACAGAATGAGCCCAATCTGTTCTGATGCTTCCAGATGCTCCCCTTGAAAGGCTTTGCCCACCTGGAGAGAGTTGGTTTTTCTCCATCATGACTGGGGCGGTCATTGTCATTCATTACTCTTCCATATTAAAGATCATGTTCTGTGGGGGCTAGGGATATAGCCCAGTTGGGAGAGTACTTGTTTTGCATACAGAACCCAGGGTTCCTTTAATCTCAGCACTCTGGAAGTGGAAGCAGGAAGATCATGAATTCAAGGTCATCTTCAGTTACATAACAAGTTCATGGCCAGCCTTGGCTAATACAATAATCTTGCTCTCACTCCCTCTGCTCTCTATCATTTAAGAAAAGAAATGTACAGGAATCTTAGAAAAGGGTTAGTCTGGGGACTAAAGAAGCTGGCATTTCACCTGTCCTGTGCTGGGATGGAAACCTAGCCTAGATGAAAGAAGATGAAGTCTATAAGTGAATAGGAAAATTCTAGTATCAGATATGTTCTCTGTCCTATATGCAAGAGTTGACACACAGAAAGGTTAAAAAGAAAACACTTACTGTCACTGCTGACAGCACAGAGTCAAAGAGAAGTACCCATCTTGGTTTGAACTCTGAACTCTCTTGAGTCAGGGAGGAGTAAGTAGACTATGAGACTACTGTCCTTGCCTGTAGAGTTACAGTGGAATTTATACCTCTGTTGTGCAAGTCCCAGGAAATAGCCTTGTTCCCTCCTTAAAGCACCTTTCACTTGGAAAAATTAATAGCCCCAAAGCTGACTTTTCCTTCATTTGACCATTCTTGTTTTATTTCCAAAGTCGGAAACCTGAGAGCTCTCCTTCACTCCTCTTTTTCTCTCCCGATCTGTCTTCACTTCCTGCTTTCTCCAAATGCAGAGATTCTGACTCCAGGATCTATCTCAGATGCATCCACTTCCTTATATTGTCATCTGTCTTTGTCACTGTTCTATTGTTGAAGAGACACTATGACCAAGGCAACTCTTATGAAAGAAAGCATTTAATTGGGGGTTTGCTTACAGTTTCAGAGGTTTAGTCCATTATCATGATAGTGGGGAGCGTGGTGGTATACAGGCAGGCACTAGAGCAGTAGCAAAGAGCTAGATTCTGATCCATAGCCTGAGAAAGAGAGCCTAGGCCTGGCGTGGGCTTTTAAAACCACAGAGCCCACCTCCAGGGACATGCTTCCTCCAACAAGGCTCTACTTCCTATTCTTTTCGAATAGTACCACTGAGTACTGTAAGTGGTGACTAAGCATTCAGATATATCAGTGTATGGGAGCCATTTTTTTTTTCCTGGTTTTTGAGACAGAGTTTTTGGAACTCTCTTTGTAGACCAGGCTGGCCTCAAACTCACAACTGCCTGCCTCTGCCTCCTGAGTGCTGGGATTAAAGGCATGCGCCACCATACCTGGCTTATGGAGGCCATTCTTACTAAAACTACCATATCATTTCACCTGTTTCTATTCCATGCTTTGATTTTTGACTCTCTTCAGTCTTACTTTCCAATAAGCAACTAGAGGTATTCTTTTGTTTGCTTGTTTTTTTGTTGTTTTGTTGTTGTTGTTGTTGTTGAGACAGGGTTTCTCTGTGTTGTTTTGGTGCCTGTCCAGGATCTCAATCTGTAGACCAGGCTGGCCTCAAACTCACAGAGATCTGCCTGGCTCTGCCTCCCGAGTGCTGGGACTAAAGGTATGTGCCACCACTACCCAGAATAGAGGTATTCTATCATGTAAACTAGTCTCATTTACTCATAAACTTAGGACCCAATCTCCCTGTCTAAAGAGTCTGCATGAAAATGCATAGTCTCACCTTGCCAAGATCTCCCCACTTCTTGCCATCCCTCTTCCTCCTGCCATCTCCACCAGCCTATTTTGTATCACACTTTGACTTTTCAGGTCTTTATGCAGGGGACCTTCTCCTGTCTCTGGATCTTCACAGATACTATTGTTTGTTCCTGAAATAGTACCTCCTACCTTATCCTTCCACAGACACCTACTTTTGATCTAAATTTGGCTCTTTTTGATACCTTCTCTAATAGCACTCTGCTTTTTATTACATTTATCATGCTATATATCATATGTGTGTGTGTGTATATATATGTACACATACATACATATTGAGATACACACACCCACGTATTGATGTTGCCCACAAGTTTATATTGTACACAAGGGCAAGAATTATATATGTTTTACTCAGCATTGTTTCCTATATACCTAGCCTAATCGGTACACAACATGTATTTGTTAGAAGAGTGAATGAAAATCCATCCATGAACTGTAATCTGCTCCCTTGGTCCTGCTGGTGAAGACTGTGGACTGTTGTCAGTATGGAGTCACTCTACAGATGATGAAGGACATGGGTTCACACAGGCATTATGTTTCCTTAGAGCACACTCTCAGAAGTAGAGCTGCTGGAATCAAAAACTAAGGTTATTTTTAAAGCCCATAAAAATTAATTCATCGGGGCTGGAGAGATGGCTCAGAGGTTAAGAGCACTGACTGTTCTTCCAGAGGTCCTGAGTTCAATTCCCAGCAACCACATGGTGGCTCACAACCATCTATAATGAGATCTGGTGCCCTCTTCTGGCTTGAAGGAATACATGCAAACAGAATACTGTAAACATAACAAATAAATAAATCTTTAAAAAAAAAAATTCATTCTTCTTAACAGTTATCCAAGTTAAACTAGTTCCCTTTTTGCTTTCTTTGTTTTGAATATGTGGAACATACAGAAGTGAACAGTTCAGATAAAATTCAGCATCACACTTTTATAAAATTCATTTCTTGAAACCTGCTTTTGTACCACACATGGCATTATATCACTTATTTCTTATCTGGAAAGTATTCTCTCGGTGTTGAAGGTGAGGTAACACAGGCTGAGAAGGTTAACAGATTTACTCAAGTTCATACAACCAGGCTGTCTCATGTCAAGACAGTTTATGCTCACCTACATTACTCCCTGTGCCAGCTAAGTTACAGTTGCTCCAAAAGTGGTGACCATTCCGTGACACCTGACCCGGGTCCTTCACAGCTGCCACACCCATATGAGAATGCTGCCCACCTTCCTTGCTTCCTTGCCATATGATGCCTGTGGCTGGGGGCCTTGCCTCTCTGACAGACTGCCCAGAGTAGTTCATCTTGAGTTTCACCTTGTCTTTGCATGGAGGCATAAATAAATAAATGAGTGAATGAATAAGTAAATGAGTAAATATAAGTACATAAATAAATAAATGGCCCATTTTTTTCCCATTATAATCCCGACTCCCAGTTTGCAGGAGTAGTCCATTTTGATCATGCATTGTAATAGGGCTCTAACTAAATAATAGTCGTATAAAAAGCATGCATCCAGGGCTGGAGAGATGGCTCAGTGGTTAAGAGCACTGACTGGTCTTCCAGAAGTCCTGAGTTCAATTCCTAGCAACCACATGATGGCTCATAACCATCTGTAATGAGATCTGGCACCCTCTTCTGGTATGTAGGCAGAATACTGCATACATAATAAAATAAAGATAATCTTTTAAAGAACAAACAAACATACATTCTCCTCCTTTGGATTCTTGGTATTGATTCTTAGGGCTTGTAGCTATGTAGGAGAAAGGTGAATTTTCTGTGTTAGGCTGCACATACTCACCCAGATCTGTGTTCCCCTTCTCTTCCTACCTCCTCCCCAAAAAGATAGAACTTACTACCAGCACAGGACTTGGTAAAAAGAATGCCTGCGGGGCTGGAGAGATGGCTCAGAGGTTAAGAGCACTGGCTGCTCTTCCAGAGGTCCTGAGTTCAATTCCCAGCCACCACATGGTGGCTCACAACCATCGTAATGAGCTCTGGCGCCCTCTTCTGGCGTGCATGCTGTATACATAATAAATAAATAAAGCTTTAAAAAAAAGGTAAAATTTAAAAAAAAAAAAAAAGAAAAAGAAATGATTAAAAAAAAAAAAGAATGCCTGCTTGATATTTATCCCTCTTAATAACTCTGTTAATTTCTCTTAACCTTTCAGGCTCTCCCTGCTTGTCCTATCCAGGCCACCTGTGAGGCTGCCTCCAAGGAGGAAAACAAGGAAAAAAATCGATATGTAAACATCCTGCCTTGTGAGTGTTTATAGGGTTTCTTGGAATGTGATCTGAAACTACGTCTCTAGATAGATTCTTGGAGGATGGGAAGAATCTTGGGGTTGGTAACGGGGCGCAAAAAGAAGACTGGTTCCTCCTTAAGGCTCAAAGAGCGTGGATGTCCCCCCACCCCCCCCAGGCAATCTCGCAGTCAGGTAGAACTATGCTATGGATCACAGTTTGTATTGCAGGCCTGTTTCTGATGACCAGGCAGGACAGCTTCATGGGACCAGGCCGAAAGTAGGTGATGTGGTTGTTTTAGCTGTAAGCAAGAGCACAGTGAAACCACACCACTCCATTGGTAGAAAGAAAGGTCATTGGTTCCTCAAACTGCCAAGGCTGTCTCTCGGGTTCAGAGAAAATAGTAAGCGCAGGGAGAAGCCTTACCAGTTCTGAGGGAAGCAGGTAGCAGTGGAGGGGGTGTGAAGTCAGAACAGCCTGGGAGTTAGTGGAGTGGGAAGTAGTCTATGGCCACAACAGCCTGGGAACTAGGGTGGGCCTTTGATCTATTACAGGCTTACTTGAGTTAATCCAGAACAAGTTGCCCATTGCCAGATACTGGCTTTTCCTAACAGAAACCAACTTCACAAGATTTCTGAGGAATGCTGAGCTTAAGTAGCAGTTCTGTTACTCAGCCCAGATTGTCATCTCAAACATTGTCAACAGCACTGCCATTTTGGGGACTCACTTTGAACCTAACAATAATACCTTCCCAGAGTTAGCCACAGATAATCAGTTGATCTCATCTAACAGATATTTTTCTAAGTCTGTGTAATGGGGTATGCATAACCCAGTAGGCTATGAGACAGATATTTGAACTTCTCTGTATTTATATATTGGCTTTTAAAAAAATTATCATTTGGGGGCTGGAGAGATGGCTCAGCAGTTAAGAATACTTCCTGCTCCTGCAGAGGACCCAGATTTGGTTAAGCACCCACATGGTGGCTCACAACCATCTGCAGCTCCAACTCCAGGAGATCTGACACACGTAATAATACATCTTGTCTAAAAATTCATCTGGGGTTGGGGATTTAGCTCAGTGGTAGAGCGCTTGCCTAGCAAGCACAAGGCCCTGGGTTCAGTCCTCAGCTCAAAAAAAAAAAAAAACATCTGTTTAACTTCCTTTTAAATTTTCATTACATTTATTTGTGTGTGTGTACGGGCACACATTTGACATGGTGCATGTGGGAAGGTTGGAAGACAGCTTGCAGTAGCTGGGTCTCTCCTTCCACCCTGTGCTCTGGGGATCAAACTTGGATTGTCAGACTTGGCAGCAAGCCCCTTTACCCTTTGAGCCATTTCACAGGCCCTCATCCTTTTAAAATGTTTATATTTCCTAGTGCATAGTAAGTATGTTAATATTTATATATAATTTATCAATAAATGAACAAATATTGAAAATACCCATGCAGGCATGATTGGTGAAACCTACAAATTTTATTGGTATGCATATGTGTGGGTGTGTATATATGTACACATAGTTTTTTTTTTACACCTAGTAAGTATATTGTACAGTATACATTCCTCTAACTTTAATATATTGTCCATTCATCTGTAAAGAAACACTTTCCTTTTTATCAGCTGTTGAATATTCTTTATTGTAGCTATAATATAATACCCTAATAATGGTAGAGGTGTTTACAGATTGAGGGCATTAAAGACGGCGTTGAGGGCTAACTCAGTGAGTAAGCCTGGGGAAAGGAAAGAACCAGCTTCACAGAACTGTCCTCTGACCTCCACATGTATGAGATGGCATATGTGCCCACTCATACATCAAACATATATATACAATAATAATCATAAATAGAAGCAAAATAATGTTGAGGGCTGGTGGGATTGCTCGATCAACAGGTAAAAATTCTTGACACCCTGAGTTCAGTCCCTAGAACCCATGGTGAAAGGAGAGAACCAACTCCTGAAAGTTATCCTCTGACATATATACACACACACACACACTCAGCACAGGCCTACCTGCACTCACACATACCATATGCAAGCACACAAATACATATATACCGTAATCATGAATCTTAAAAAAATTGAGACAAGAGTTTTTCTATGTAGCTCTGGCTGTTCTGAAACTCACTGTATAGACAGGCTGACCTCAAACTCAGATCTACCTGTCCCTGCCTCATGAGTGCTAAGACTAAGTAACATTTTTAAAGGGCAGATGTTAGAGGCAGCAGGTAGGCTCAGAGGTCAAAGGCACTTGCTGCCAAGCCTAGTGACCTGAGTTCGATCCCCAGAACTCAGGAGAGATTTGACTCTGAAGTTGTCTGCTGAGTTCCACAAGCACAAACACATATGTGCACACTCAGATGCACACAAAAGAAATGTAAAAGAAAAAAAATGTTTTAGACAACCAAAAGGCTAAGTGCAGTTGTTTACTCCTATAAAACCTAACTCATGGGAGGCTGAGTTCAAGGCAGCCTGGGCTACAATGGCAGTTCTGTGTTAGCCTGAGCTACAAAGTAAGACTATATAAAAGCAAAACCAAAACAAACAAACAGAGCCAGGTGGTGGCGGTGTATGCCTTTGATCCCAGCACTCAGGAAGCAGTTGAATCTTTGAGTTCGAGACCAGCCTTTCTACAGAGTGAGTTCCAGGACAGCTAAGGCTACACAGAGAAACCCTGTCTCAAAAAAAACCAAAACAAAACAAAATAAAAAGAGCACTAGAATGCCATATCTCAGTCACATAGACACAGGTATCTGGGCTAATAATCTGCTTCAGGGACAGTAAGAAACAAAATTGGATTTATTGAATGTGAACGTCTCGCTTGTTTTTTTTCTAGATGACCACTCTAGAGTGCACCTGACACCCGTTGAAGGGGTTCCAGATTCTGATTACATCAATGCTTCATTCATTAATGTAAGGAACTTGTGTTCTTCTTACTTATCCCATGAAAAGCCATTAGCTGCTGTCTACTGATTCCTTCAAGATTGCCACCACAAGCTTTTCCTAACAAATCTGATTTTTTAAGTGGCCAGTTCTTTTTTAAAATTGGGTAATTTAAAATATATTTTTTGTTTATTCTTTCATCATTTCCTAAGGTTTCCAGTGTAGAAATCTGAATCTAGATGATTGTTTCTATTAACCCTTTTTGAGCATTTTTAAATGCTACAAACAAAAGCAGGCATTACCCTCAGTAGTAAAAATAAGGGGGAACAAAACAAGAAAACCAGCTACCACGTAAGCCTGGCGATGTGTCCAGTCCACTGGGAGTAAGGCCTGAGGGAAGGGAAGTAGTCTCAGGGCCCTGAGTGTGAAGGCGAAACAGCAGGTAAGATCCACATTCTGGGGAACACAGGTTATCTCACCTGCTAATGATCACAGGACTTCACGAAACACGGCCATTGACTCATTGACCGGAGACTCCAGTCTAGACAAGGAGATCTAACTCCTCCCTACCTTAGATGCCTGAGGGCACATAGCAAGTCTTTCCGAGTGTTTCTCTCGCTGGGAAGAGTGTCAATTCCACCTACACAACCAGCTGGGACTCGGGTTTCAGAACCCTGAGATAATGAAGGCACCAAAGAGCCACATTTCATCCTTCCCTTGTTGAGCATCCTGAATTAAGGCCATCTTGATTTTCATGTTGTAATGATGATTAAAAACATTTATGGAGGGCTGGAGAGATGGCTCAGCTGTCAAAGGCTAGGCTCATAACCAAAAATATAAAAACATTTTTGAAAACTAAATTCCTGTTCTCAAAAGTAAGAAGCCTGCTGTTGCTGACTTTAAGTGCTTGCTTCTCTGCTAGGAAGCAGCTCTCTGCCCTTGTTTGAGCTAGACCAGGAAATGGCTTCTCAGAGTTAGGTCCTTTCTTTGATCTCACCACTATCTGGTGTGACCTGGTGTCCCAGCAAGACTGCTTCCCATTGCCATCTTACTGCTGTCTGCAGAGAAAAAGACAGTCCCTGTCCGCATGAGTTTCTCGGAGGCTCCTCATCTGTTGGAATGGGAGCCCCAGTCTCCTCTGCTCCTTGCCACCCACTGACTAATAGTGAAGCTCATCAAACCTGGCTGTTTCTGAAAAGTTTTACATCTGAGTAATGCATCCTCAAGAAAGAAAAAAAAAGCTTTATCCTTCCCGATCCCAGCTCCATCACTAGAACTACCTTATATGTTCTACCTTGGGAGGTCTCACCCCGCACACCAAAACCCACATTGTTGGCTACTGGTAAAGCATCAGAAATGGTCTAGACCAGGGGTTAGTCTTTGAATACTCTCCCACCAATATTCACTAATCATTCACCTTGAGAAGCCTGCCTAGACCATTTGGGTTTTATTTTCTTTTATTCTTCTTTCCAAACCTAACCCTTCTGGGATTTCTGTATTGGAAAGTCTTGTGAATTACCTAGACCTTACAGGGAGGCTTTGTTAACTGGCTGAGAGGCTGATTGGAGAATATCATTCCTGCCAACTTTTGGGTTTCACTTTTCTTTTTCATCCGTCTCCACCAGGGCTACCAAGAAAAGAACAAATTCATTGCTGCACAAGGTAATGGCAGTTCTTTCCTCGTGGGCTTAACCATGGTCTCATGTAGGTTGAGGGTATGGGATTCTGCCCAAATACTAAATGAACTAATAAATACAGTAGCTTTTCCTAATCATTACCACCTAAAAGAAATATAAGGGCTGGGGAGATGGCTCAGTTGGAGAAGTGGTTGCTACACAGATGTGAAAACCTGAGTTTAGATTCCTAGCACTTGCATTAAAAGACATGACATCATGTACCTAACCCCAGTGCTGGAGAGGCAGAGACTACAAGATCCTAGAGACTTACTGACTAGCCAGCCTGTCTAGTTAATAGGCTCTAGGTTAGTGAGAGAGTGTCTTCAAAAAAAAAAAAATGGTGGAGAGCAATTAAGGAAACCCTCATTTGACTTCTATATGGAAAGTAAATTTGAATTCCAGCCTGAGCAGGTCACTCCACCCTTTTGGGACTGATGACACTCATTCCAGAGTATGACAGGACAGAGTAAATGCCACAGCTAGTACTTGACTTATTGTCTAGACTGTGGTCAGTAAGCAGTCATGACTTCTAATCCTTAACCCTTAGAAAAGCATTGTGCTCTTTCCTATTTGGAGCCTCCTGGCCATACTCCTGATGAAGTGTCTGGTACATACATGGTAGATACATGGAGAATATTCAGTTAGCAGGTGGATGAGTGGATAAATAGAGATTTAGACACAGAATTCCAAAAGTCAGGCATGACTAGTCTCTGTTTCCTAGGATTGTTTTTCCTCTCCAATCTTTACTCTTGGCTACTTTAGGACCAAAAGAAGAAACAGTGAATGATTTCTGGAGAATGATCTGGGAACAAAACACAGCTACCATCGTTATGGTGACCAACCTGAAGGAGAGAAAGGAGGTAAGTTGAAAATTTAGTAGCACAACCCTAATATAGGCAAATCTGGTAGAGAGAGGGTCTGTTCTGCTGGAGCTCTATGCTGGAGCAGAGCTTCCTTCTTTTTGTGGTTACTGTACTAATGGATCATCCAGAAAGGCTACTGTGCCTCTTCCTGAAGCCTGGAAACCTCAGATGAATGTCAGGGCAGGGGATAGTTGTGTTCATGGCACATTACCATGTCTGGTATTAAAACAGCTCATTCTAGTTCCAAAATAACAGGAAGGGAGAAGTGTGCCATTGGCTAGAAAAGAAGGGGGACTTTCATGCTCCTCAGCTTCTCTAGTCCCTCATTCCCTCGGTTTCCTGCAGCACCCCCTAAAGCCTTTGGTGTCCTGTCAAGCTGATAGAGGGGGCCCTAGTGTAGCAGAGCCCCTGATGAGGGTGTGGCCCGCAGGAGGCCAATGAAACTGAAGCCTACAGCAAGTCCGGCTGGCAGCTTCTAACAGCTCCTGTTTCTTCTGTGGCCTGACCAGCTCTGTAGGTGGGCCATAGCCAGTGCCAAACCTGAGTGTCTTAGTCACTGTTGCTGTGAAGAGACACCATGACCAATGCATCTCTTATTTAAAAAAAAAAAAAAAGAAGAAGCATTTTTAATTGGAGCTTGCTTATAGCTTCAGAGGTTTAGTCCATTATCATCATAGTGGCACACAGATGTATTGTTGGAGAAGTAACTGAGAGTTCTTCATCTGCATCTGCAGGCAGCAGGAAGAGAGCCACTGGGCCTGACTTGAGCTTCTGAAACCCGAAAGCCCACTCCTAGGGACACACTTCCTCCAACAAGTCCACACCTACCCCAACAATACCACACCTCCCAATCCTTCTCAAGTAGTGCCACTCCCTGATGATTAAGCATTCAAATATATGAGCCTATGGAGGCCATTCTTAGTCAGACCACCACACTGGGCCATAGATGAACCCAGAGAGATAAATCATCATTTGTGACAGTCTTTCTCAAGGATGGGCCTTTTGTCACCTTGACCCATTATGTGATTTCGGGTGTATTTCTCAGCAGCCCCACATTGCTTAGAAGGGTAGTTTGGGGCAAGTGGTGGTGGCGCAAGTACTTGGGAGGCCGTAACAGGCAGATCTCTGTGAATTCAAGGCCAGCCTAGTCTACAGAGCTAGTTCCAGGACAGCCAGGGCTACACAGAGAAACTCTTTCTCAAAAAACCAAAGCAAGAAGGAAGAGTTAGTAGAGTAGTTTGGGATGGGGTTTCTGTTAGTATGCTCTAGACCTTTAGCTCTTGGAAGCTGTTAAGACTCAGTCGACAGGAAGACCTTAGTTTTACAAGATAATGGTCTGTATGGGCGCCCTGCAGCCGCTCTGCCACAGAAAACTGCCAGTCCCTCCTTCACACAGGCTTGCCCCTAAAGCCTGACCTCAGCTGAGGGGTTGAGTTGAGAAGATGGATGGATGTGACTGAGGTTGGGTACAGTTGAAGGGCAAGTAAGTTACAGTAACTGAACCTTTAGCTGACGTAGGTGACAGAGGAGATACAGGCCTTATGGTTCCTTTTCTCTCAGTCCCCTTACTTACATCTGTCAGGACAGCCTTGCATGAGAGATGTGTGTCTGTTTTCTTTATAGTGCAAATGTGCCCAATACTGGCCAGACCAAGGCTGCTGGACCTATGGGAATGTCCGTGTGTCTGTCGAGGACGTAACTGTGCTGGTGGACTACACAGTACGGAAATTCTGCATTCAGCAGGTACAGTCTTCTGCCCTTTCCCAGCACTCAAGTAGGATCTGCTGACCGTTAAGAGGCTGGGAAAGTCTGGGTTGTTCCTCTTCTTACTGAGATGTCAGGAATTTCATAGTGCACAATCTGTGTGGATTCTCACCTCCAGGAACTTCTGTCGAAGCTCAGTGAGCAGTGTTTTTGTGGCTGGGAGGAAAAGGACCTGTTAGGTGAAGTTTGATCGCCTTGAATGTGACCAGACAGTATGAAGAGAGGCTTCAGGAAGCAGGCAGCCTTCTGGGTGTTGTGTTTGCCTCTCTAAAGATTTCTACCTCCAAGGGTGTAGTGTGACTGTTGTAAGCCTTCCAGAGTGACCCTGGAGGCCTGAGCTGGAGCTGGGGTTTGGAGTGCTATGAAAGAGGAGTTGTCAAGAATCAATCAGGAGCCCTGCTGGGTATAGTGGTGCACACCTTTAATCCCAGCCCTTGGAGGCAGAGGCAGGAGGTCTCTGACTAGGAGGAGGTCGGCCTGGTCTATAGAGTGAGATCCTGTCAAAACAAAACCAGGAGCCCTGCATTGTGTCTCTAACCCTGCTGTTGACTGTAATAGTTCTTGGGCTTAGATCAGGTCATTTAAGTTCTCTGATTTCACCTTCATTTGTAGGCCAAGAATATTAGGAACAATTCAGCCTACTGTGTTGTGTGGGCAGGATTCTCCCTCTGATTAGAGGCTCCCTGGGTACTTTTCACTTTT
This sequence comes from Onychomys torridus, assembly GCF_903995425.1. Lineage (NCBI taxonomy): Eukaryota > Metazoa > Chordata > Mammalia > Rodentia > Cricetidae > Onychomys > Onychomys torridus. The sequence goes on from NW_023412907.1 coordinate 18,899, forward strand.
CCGTCATCTGACAACGTCCGTTACACCTTCCCTCCCCTTGCGCTACCCTCCTCCGGTTATCAGAACAAACACACAGAATCTCCTCCCTTCACAGGTGGGCGACGTGACCAACAGAAAACCACAGCGCCTCATCACTCAGTTCCATTTTACCAGCTGGCCAGACTTTGGGGTGCCTTTTACCCCAATTGGCATGCTCAAGTTCCTCAAGAAGGTGAAAGCCTGTAACCCTCAGTATGCAGGGGCTATCGTGGTCCACTGCAGGTCAGTGTGGCCTAACCCTTACCCACTTTCTGCCCCCTTGGATCTTGACCAAGAGGCTGACCCAGAAGAAATGCATAGCTGGGGCCCCAGACAGCAGCCAGAGAGAATCCTGGGCTCTAATCTGGGGTGGAGAACATGACTTGTAGAAAGAGGCGAGTTAGGCGCTTACTCTGATTCTGAAATGAAGAGCGGTATTTGTAGTTACAGGAGAGTTTGTTCACTAGTCCCCGTTATTTTCAGTATATACTCCTGAGAGTAGATGAGGCCAAATCTACTCTGCTGTCCTATTTGTTTGAGCTAGTGTACCTCCAAGGTTAGGAGTGGAGACTCAGCTGTGAAGCCAAGCGACTGGGTCAGGTGCTGGCTCTGTACCCTTGCCTCCTTGAGACACTTATAATTACCAGGGTACCCAGGCCCTGACAACTAGAGACCAGGAGTTCCAAGCACAGTAGGGTTATTGACTCTAGGGCAGTGCCAGCTCTACCCCAGTGGAAATTAGAACTTAGCTGCCTGGAGGAAGCCTGAGGCTGTGCCACCCTTCCCTGCCCGCTCCTCCAGGTCATGCCTGGCGTCCACTCACCCCTTGCTCTCTGGCTACAGTGCAGGTGTAGGGCGCACTGGTACATTCGTTGTCATTGACGCCATGCTGGACATGATGCATTCAGAACGGAAAGTGGATGTCTATGGTTTTGTGAGCCGGATCCGGGCCCAGCGCTGCCAGATGGTACAGACAGACGTGAGTGATCTGTGGGTGAGGCGAGGGAAGGACTTTCCAGTGCCAGGACATCTGCCTACTCTGAGGACTTCAGTTCATATAAACATCACATAGTGTGTATGCATGTGTGTGTACACGTGCGCATAATATGGAATGACATGTGTTGGTCAGAGGGCAAATTACAAGTTCTTTCCTTCTGCCACACAATTAAAGAAATGCAGCATGGGAGCTGGAGAGGTGGCTCAGTGGTTAGGAGCACCAGCTGCTCTTCCAGAGGACCTAGGTTTAGCTCCCAGCATCCCCTTCACAGCTAACAGCCATCTATAACTTCAATTCCAGGAGATTCAACACCTTCTTCTGGCCTCTGAGGACATGGGGCATGCACATGGTACTTATATATACATGAAACAAAACACACATACACAGAAAATAAATAAAAATATTTTTAAAAAGAAATAAAACGCTGGGCATGGTGGTACATGCCTTTAATCCCAGCACTCAGGAGGCAGAGGCAGGTGGATCTTTGTGAGTTCAAGGCCATCCTGGTCTACCGAGCGAGATCCAGGAAAAGGCACAAAGCTACACAGAGAAACCCTGTCTCGGGGAAAAAAAAGAAATAACACATAGAGGAAGAGGTTGTAGCTTTATGGCTGGGGGAAACAGGAAGGCAGCTATCACTTTCACTGGACTTTATGGATAAGGGAATCATTTTTAATGTATGCCAACATGCCAGGACCCACGATCATGATGCAGCCAAGTCCAAGAGCAAAAGTGTGTACTCTGTGGTCATGGCACAGACATGAGATGGAGGCAGGCTGGAGTCTAAGGCCTTGCACACTTTCACAGCCTTTATGTGTGCCCAGTTTCTGACAGACTCTTTGGACTGAAGAATCTGGCAGTCCAGGACCCTGTCTCCCAAGCTAAGCACCCCCAGGGGAGCTCATGCATTTCAGGTTCTGCTTCTCTGTGTTGGAACAGTGTGAATGAATCACTTTATCCCTACTAAAATCAAAGGAAAAGGAGACATAAAGATGTCACTAGGAGTGATCTAGTGCCACCAGGGCCATGCTGTTCATGACTCAGACCTCTGTATGATCCATATTTCAGATGCAGTACGTCTTCATCTACCAGGCCCTTCTGGAGCATTATCTGTATGGGGATACAGAACTGGAAGTGACTTCTCTGGAATCCCACCTGCAAAAAATTTATAACAAGATCCCAGGGACTAGCAACAATGGATTGGAGGAGGAGTTTAAGGTGAGTTGAAGCTGGGACTCCAGACTGAAGGGACCACACATTCTGGAGAAACGCTAACTCTGTGTGTACCACGGCCAGTGGCAGTTGAGTGCTTCTGAAACATACAGTCTTGCATATTAGAATCACTTGAATTATCTGTAAGGAAAGTGAATAGAAACCAGTATTTCTTTAAGTCCTTCAGTACTCCTAGATGATTATAATGTACAGCAATGTAAAGGCCAGATGAAAAGTCTTTTGTGGTAGGCAGTGGTGGCACTCACCTTTAATCCCAGCACTTGGGAGGCAGAGGCAGACAGAGCTCTCTCTATGAGTTTAAGGCCAGCCTGTTCTACATAGCAAGCTCCAGGATAGCCAAAACTATGTAGAAAGACCCTGTCTCAAAAAACAAAAAAACAAAAGATGAAGAAGTGTTTAGGCCTAGGCTAAGCCTGAGAATGCAGGCCTCCCCATAATTACAGCTATTCGGGATGCTAGGAATGGAGCCAGATATGATGGTGCACTCCATTCATCCCAGCACTCGGGAGGCAGAGACAGGCAGATCACTGTGAGTTTGAGGCCAGCCTGCTCTATGTAGTAAATTCCAAGACAGGCAGGGCTACATAGAGAGACCCTGTCTGAAAAGAAAAGGTGGTGTGATGAGTGTGTTCTCAGCAGCCAGAGACAGACAGTGGATGGGTGCAGAGAACCATTCACCTTAAAGTAGTCCTTATTACACTGTAGTGTATACTTGATTCACTGGGATCTGTCAGGATACGGGTTGGTGCAGTGTGTCTGGATTGGGCCTGATACTGTGCGTTTCTTACAAGATGAGACCAGTGCAAAAATCAGAAACAAGCTTAAGGGCTGGGGAGATGGTTTCGTGGGTCAAGTGTGTGCTGCACAAGCATGACAACCCCAGTTTGGATCTTCAGTACCCATGTGAAGATTAGGTGTGGTGGGTGTGTACCTGTAACCCCACTACTGGGGAAACAGGTGAAGAGGGGACAGTCACTGGCCACCCAGCCAACTGGCTACAACAGCAAGTTCCAGGTTCCATGAGAGAACCCTGTCTCAAAAAGTAAGGTGGAGAGTGATGAAGGAATACGCCCAGCGTCAACCTCTGTCCTCCGTGTGTGCACACGGAGCACGCCCATACACACAAGGAAGCAACCTCAGAACCAGGAAGGAAGAATACAATTGGAATATTTTCCTAAATGGCAAAAGAATGGCCCAAGAAATTCAAGGACAGAGGAGTCTCAGAAGGTTCCACAGGAGCCTAGAAGGCATTGCTTTTCAAACACTCCTTTGACTTCTCCGCTAAACTTAAGACGGTACGGTCCTAGTGACTGGCAAGAGTCTTGGCAGGTTCCTTTACTGGGAAAATAGTGTCTCCCTTCTTCCTTCATTCAGAAGTTAACATCAATCAAAATCCAGAATGACAAGATGCGTACTGGAAACCTTCCAGCCAACATGAAGAAGAACCGGGTTTTACAGATCATTCCATGTAAGTACCTCTCCCCTCCCCAGGGTCTTACTGCACCAGCCCCTATTTCCTACACTGTCCAGCTTCTCAGGTGTGGTGATTGGCCTGAAGTCGAGAGTCACAGCATTTCCTCTTGTTTCTCAAAGTTCTTTAGTGGTTTCAGGAAATAAAAAGCATAAAATAAAGTAAAAAGTATAAAAGCCAAAAAGACACTGGTATCTTTGCCCCACTGACTTAGGAGATTGGTAAGGGGAGTGAATGTTGGTAAGCTGCAAGCCATTCATTGTCCTCCTTGCAGATGAATTTAACAGAGTAATCATTCCAGTCAAGCGAGGTGAAGAGAACACAGACTATGTGAATGCATCCTTCATTGATGTAAGTGATGGGTATGTCCCCTGAATCTGTCCCATGGGGCTTCTAGTACTCCCTCACATACTTCCTTGAGAAGAACATCTTTAAGTCAGTCAACAGCTACTGAACTCACTCCCACCTACCCAACCTGAGTACTAGGCCTGTCTAGCCACAAAGAACGGAATGTAAAGGAGACATGCTACATATTTCTAGATGAGAACCTTGTGACGTAATCACGTCCAGGAATCGAAGCCTGATCTGATCTTTCCTGTTCCTGCTGTCTTCCTCCTAGCTCCATCCCCTGCTTCCCTCTCCCGGTATGATCCTTGGTCATAGAGTTCTTTCTGGAACCCGTGCGCCTCCTGTCACTTGTCTTTTACACCCCCCTCCTTGACAAACCACCTCTGTGATTAACCCGACCCATACAGGGCTACCGGCAGAAAGACTCCTACATTGCCAGCCAGGGCCCTCTTCTGCACACAATTGAGGACTTCTGGCGAATGATCTGGGAATGGAAGTCCTGCTCCATCGTAATGCTAACAGAACTGGAAGAGAGAGGCCAGGTGAGCTCAAGAAGACCCCTGGGCTAGAAAAACAAACAGGTTGGGGGCAACTCTAAGGTATACCTGGATCTTCCTTTGATGATGGCCTAGCATATCAACAGCCAGTTGGTATCTAACAGTCCTCAGCTTCTCCCAGGACTGGAGAAGCTGAGAAGCCTGAACCTCCAGTTGATTCTAGACATTTCCCACCATTTCACTTTTCTCCTCTATCCAGCCCCTCAGCCTTTGCACACACCTTCTCCATCCTACCTCCCAGGTAGTGCAAAGCCACTAGGAAAAGAATGTGTATAGCCAGGCCAGGGCTCTGAAGTAGAAGTCCCTGAATGTCCTTAAGACAGGGTCACCTTTTATAATTACTACACAAAAAAAAATTGATGAAATTAAGAAATATAAAATAAAAGAAGGGGCTGGAGAGATGGCTCAGAGGTTAAGGGCACCGACTGCTCTTCCAGAGGTCCTGAGTTCAATTCCCAGCAACCACATGGTGACTCACAACCATCTGTAATGAGATCTGCTACCCTCTTCTGGCCTGCAGTCATACATGCTGTACACATAATAGATGGATAGATAGACAGACAGACAAATAAATAAATAAATAAATCTTTAAAAAAAAGAATTTCAGACCAGATATGGACATGCACACTTTTAATTTCAGCACTATGAAGGGAGAGGCAGCAGGATGGATCTCTATGAGATTGAGGCCAGCCTGGTGTATACAGCCGAGTTCCAGGCCATCCAGGGCCACATAATGAAACCTGCCTCAAAAAGAAGAAAATCACTAGCAAGGGGTTTCCTCAGGACTAGAGACAAGAAGAAAGAACAGGCTCAGTGCTGGATCAACAGCTTCATTGCACATACTTAAGGTCTTTTTTTTTTCTTTTAGGAAAAAAGACTTAAGGCCAATTTAAAAGTAGTGTTGTGTGATGTTCCAACCATACAGAGATCTCAGAGATGCTCTAGGTCAGCTCCTCAGTGTAGGAAATTGCTCCCCACTCTCTATTCCTCATCATGCCGCCTCTACAGGGCACCCCCAATTTCAGAGTATCATTGTTTATCCCTTATTTCAGGCTGTGTTCCCATAGTGCTTATTTTTTGAAGCCTCTTTGCCTTGAGGTTGTGCATTGTAGTAAATAGGTGATTCACTGTCCATGACATATCATTTAGCGGGGATCAGAATCATTAGATTGAGGCTAAAGAAGCTAGTATGGCCTGGGAACAGTTATTTCCAAGCTGTAGTAATGAGTTAGGACTTTATACCAAAGTAAGGAGCCCTTGAGAGGCTGGAGAGGTGGTTCAGCAGTTAGTGCCTGCTTCACAACCAAGAAGACCAGCTTCGGATCCCAGCACCCATGGGATAAGCCAGGAATTCTACTTAGTCTTGTAACCCCAACTCCAGGGGCAGACAGGATTGCTGGGGCCTTCTGGTGTCCATCCTCACTGAGAAATGAAAGCCTGGGTTCAGGGAGAGACCTTGCCTCAAAGAAATAAGTGAGGAGCAAAAGAACACATGATGCCCTTCTTCTGGCCTCCTCCTGTGCACACTGGCACATGCACACACACACACATTTATATATGCACAAAAACACCAGTTAATTTTTATTTTTATTTTTTTAGAAAGAGTCTTTGGCAAATCTAATTTGTCTATCTCTTAAAAGCCCTCTGGGTTAGTGAGATGGCTCAATGGGTGAAGGTGCTTGCTACTAAGCCTGACTACCTGAGTTCTGTCCCCAAGACCTACATGGTGGAAGGAGAGAACCAACTCCTGCAAGTTGTTCTCTGACCTCCATATGCTCCCCATGGCATATTCATACACACAATAAATGAATAAGTGTTCTTTATAAACAGAACTCTTTACCCTGACAAGGTGGCTTTACACCTATAATCCCAGCACTTAGGATGAAGATATAAGAGGATCATCACTCATTAACTCAACTCTGAACCCATTTGTTTAGTTAGGATTTCTACTGCTGTGAAGAGACACCGTGACCACAGCAACTCTTATAAAGGAAAAACATTTAATTGGGGTGGCTCACATTTTCAGAGGTTTAGTCTATTATAGCAGGAAGCATGCTGGCATGAAGGCCGACATGGTGCTGGAGAAGTAGCTGAGAGTTCTACATCTCACACAGGTAACAGGAAGTAGTCTGAGACACTGGGCATGGATCGAGCATATATGAAACCAACCACCACACCATCTAAATAAATAAGTGCACCTTTCACCCATCTGCTCTTGTCACGAATCTAGAGTTACTTTCTTCCCCAACCTTCCCCTGCATGCATTCTGCCTGGGAGTCTATTGGTGAGTCCTGACAGCTGTTGAGCATGCCCCCTTTTCTACAGCTTAACCACTGCCACTCACCATTATTTCTGACATGATGAGGTACGGACATGTGGGACAGTAGTGATGCCTCCCATGCATCCCGCCAGCACAGGTCCTCACCTTGAGTAGCCTGACATCATTCTTTCCATGTCCTGCCCAAACCTTAGTTCTTCATATAGTGAACTGGTACCTTTTTGAAAAATATAAATGTAATCATGTCATTCCTTATCTTAAAATCCTGCTTGAATTTGTAGAGATCTTGCTGAAAATACCCATGCATGTATAATTTAGGACTATTTAGTGGTGACAGATAGTTCCCAAACTTGGGTTCAGCCCTTTTTCCTCATTTCACGTACTTATGTATTTATGTATTTATGTATGTATGTGTGTATGTATATATGTATGTATGTATGTATGTATGTATAGTTATTTATTTATTTATAGTCTGGATCTCATGTGTCTCAGGAGGGCCTCAAGTCCACTGTGTAGACAAGGATAACCTTGAACTTTTTATCTTCCTGCCCTACCTCTCTTGAATGCTAGAATTATAAGTGTGCACTACCGTGACTATTTTTTTCTGTGTTGGGGTATAAACCCGGGGCTTCAAACTTGCTCAGTAACTTAGCGACATCCCTAGCCCTGTTTGCTTCTGAAATTCTCACAATATTTTCTAGGCTTGTCTTTAAATTATCATCCTTTTAACAGAGGTGGTGGCCCGTACCTTTAATTCTAGTGCAGAGGCAGGAAGAAGTCTTTTGAGTTCAAAGCCAGCCCGATCTATATAGTGAGTTCCAGGCCGTCAGAACTACACACTGAGGGACTTTGTTGCTGAAGAGACCTGGGGAGGGGGGGGGTGAAGGAGTGTTTCAGCATCCTTTTGCCTTGCCATCCCAGATGCTAGAATTACAGGGATGTGCACCTTCCTGTCTGCTGCATCTTTGCCTCAATCTTCTGCTCTCCATGGTGTCATTTTCTTCATGACCTTGTGGTCTCCATTGGCCTAATCATCTGCTTTCTTCTCATATCTCCATTCCTAACAGGAGCCCAGGCATATTTAGCCTGGGCCTTCCTCCTGAGCCTCCCCCTAGATTCCTTAGGCTCACATTTGGCCCCTAAGAAAGGTCCTTGCCCCTTAAATTAGAGCAGAGTCACCCAGTAGATCCCTGATCTGAAGCTACCCTTTGCCTCTGTCAACTCCCAGCAGCCACTAAAACGCTGCTGTCACCACCACCACCCTACCTGCACCTCCCCACACACAGCCAAGAGGCCACCTCTGATCACACTATCCCTTCAATATATCCTCTTTTCTCTCAGAGCATTTGACTTAGTTTTTTTTTTTTTTTCACTCCAAACTACTTTGATTTATTTTTTATTGCTGAGCCCACATGGAGAACTAAATTAAATGAAGAATCCTATTACCTTCACCAAGTGAGGAATGCCTAACTGAAGATAATCCCCTGACATCAGTCTCACAGCTATAATAATCTTCTATAAAGTATCTCTTCGTAACATCCAGATTATTTCAATCAGTACACCTTACCTACCCCCTGCAGTAGTAGCTTTGGTCACCTTGAAACTCATATAGCATGAGTCTGCCCCCCCCCCCCAGGTTCAGAAACTGCCCCCAAGTTCAGTCAGGACCAAGTGAAACTACCTTAACTCACGATCCCCGTTAGCCAGCTGGAAGAGGCTTCATTCTTGCTGTTCCCACCCCTCCTCCACCCAGCTTGAAGGGGCCTCTATCTTCTGCCCCTTCCCCTGTAAGTGCCTGATGTTATAACTACAAAGCTGCTAGCTGTGGTCTTCGGTGCCTATGTATTGGTTGGAGGGTTTTTAGACAGATCTTACTGTGTAGCCCAAGCTAGCCTTGAACTCTCAGGCCTCTGCCTCTGCCTCCTGGATGCTGGGGTTGCAGTCATGAGCCAGCACACCTAGCCCTTGATATCTAATTCTCATGTAATGTCTGATGGTGCTGGCTTGTTTTGCCCACTAGCAAGGTAGGAATGCTCAAGCTAGCAATCTTGAGGCATCCCTTTAACTATTCCACATTAAAGGAAGACACTGTGGGCACAGCATGGTGGTACACACCTTCATTCTCAGCACTTGGGAGGCAGAAGGATAGATCTCTGTGAGTTTCAAGGCCAACTTGATATGCTCAGTGAGATCAGGCCTGCCAGAGCTACAGAGTAAGACCCAGGCACGCAGGTGGTGCACACATAAACATACATGCAAACAAAACACTCATACATAAATCTAAAAATAAATGACAGAAGGAAAGGTCCCTGTGCAGGAAGGAGCCAGGATTTCAGGACACTGCAGCTGCTCCACACACATAGTATTCTAGCCCCTGACCTCTCACATACCTCTCCCATTTGTTCCTCCAGGAGAAGTGTGCCCAGTACTGGCCATCTGATGGCCTGGTATCCTATGGTGACATCACAGTTGAGCTGAAGAAGGAGGAGGAATGTGAGAGCTACACTGTCCGAGACCTCCTAGTCACCAACACCAGGGTAAGATGAGTATTGGGTAGGGCTGTTCCTATGGGAACAGCAAGGCTTCCACCACTGCCCTGATCCCCTTCTTCCAAAGGAGAACAAGAGTCGGCAGATCCGACAGTTCCACTTCCATGGCTGGCCTGAGGTGGGCATCCCCAGTGACGGGAAAGGCATGATCAACATCATCGCAGCAGTGCAGAAGCAGCAGCAGCAGTCGGGAAACCATCCCATCACTGTGCACTGCAGGTACTGCCGACCCCACCCTCACAGGGGCCAAAAGAGAGCAGGAGGTGGGGGGTGGGGGGTGAGGGGGTTAGTGTCGGTCAGACCACGAAGCATACACAAACAGAATGCTGGTGAGCACCATGGTGTCTGATGACCCAGACAGTGGGGTAATCAAAGGACCTGGGAGTGTGAATTCTGCAGAGCATGTGCTACAGATGTGTTAGTGTGCAGATCTGGAGCATGGGACGGGATTCAGGGAGCAACGAGAGAGGCCAGCACTTGAGAGATGGCTTAGGTGATGTGGAGATAGGCCTGGTCTCCTGAAGTGTGGGCAAAGAGAAAAGAGTATTTTGAGAATGGTTTGGGGGTTGGGAATCAGGGTGCGAGCCAGGCGTTGTATCGCACACCTTTAATCCCAGCACTCAGGAGGCAGAGCCAGGTGGATCTCGGTGAGTTTGAGGCCAGCCTGGTCTACAGAGTGAGTTCTGGGACAGCCAGGGATACACAGAGAAACCCTGTTTCAAAAACACAAAACAAAAAAAACCAATGAGACTGAGAACAGAGGAAAAGTCAAGAATGCCTCCCAGGTTTGAGCCCAAATCAGCAGGAACATGGACACAGCAACAGAAGAGCAATGTAAGGAGGTTCATTTGGGGCAGCAAGGGACTCCTGTTGGAGATGGTGTTTTCTAGGGATTTAATATTAGGCTGGGGATGTCATAAAGTACTTAACTAGCATGCTCAAGGACCTGAGTGAGGGGAATCCCAGGAAAAAAATGTGTCCTGAGGTATGTCCTTAATAGTGAAGTCTCACCAGGCATGTTGCACACAGTTAATCCCAGTACTCTCAGGAAGCAGAAGTAGACAGATCTTTTTTGGTTTTTCCGAGACAGGGTTTCTCTGTAGCTTTGCACCTTTCCTGGAACTTGCTTTGGAGACCAGGCTGGCCCTTGAACTCACAGAGATCCGCCTGCCTCTGCCTCCCGAGTGCTGGGATTAAAGGCGTGCGCCACCACCGCCCGACAACAGATCTTTACATTCAAGGCCAGCCAGGGTTATGTAGTGAGACCCATTAAAAAAAAAAATACAATCTCTCAAAACGTTTGTGCCTACTCTAGGGCTGAGGATGTAGCTTTGTGCACCACATAAAACCAAGCACATTGGCAGATGGCCTGTGATCCCAGCACTCAGGAGGTAGAGGCTGAAGGTTCAGAAGTTCAAGCTTATCTTTGACTATATAGCAAAACAGTTAAAAAATTTATCAGTACTAACTTCCAAGTCCTTTCAATTCCGATTATACTATGAACAGTGTGTGTGTGTGTGTGTGTGTGTGTGTGTGTGTGTGTGTGTGTTTCATTCTGACACTCCATTGCGGCTCCCCTCACGATGGCTGGAGAGCGTGTCTTTCCAACTGGACACAAGCCAGTCATCTCTGTGACATGCTTCAATAGCCTCTCTTGTGGTTTTCATCTTCATGAGCTGTTCCTTCTCTGTGCCTATGCTGTTTCTACCCAGTACCCATCTTACCCTGGTGTTGGTGACTAGGAGGTCTCGGACAGTGTAGCTCTCACATCTATGGCCCAGTCTTTGGTTCGTTCAACAGACAGTGCTTTTAGGTAACCCATCTAAACTCCTTTGCTCCTGCTATTCACTGCCAAATCTCGGTCACTGGTTCAAACTCTCCCATAAACTCCATATTGCTCTTTCTGGCATTTGTGTATCTAGTACTTAGCATTTCAACACAAGTATCTGATGCTTAAGATTCAAGCATGCTGGGCGGTGGTGGAACATGCCTTTAATCCCAGGACTTGGGGGGCAGAGGCAGGCAGATCTCTGTGAGCTCCAGGATAGCCAGGATTACAGAGAGAAACCCTTTCTCAAAAAAACTTAAAAAAAAAAAAAAAAAAATCAAGTCATAATTCTTGGTCTTTCTTCCAGATCTTCCCCAAATCAGTGTCCTTTCCACTCCTGCTTAGCTCTTTTTTGTTGTCTTAATTTTTATTTTTTGTGTAAGGGTGTTTTGTCTATGTGTATGTCTTCATACTGTGTGCATGCCTGGTACCCAAGGAGGCCAGAAAAATGGATCTCCTGGAACTGAAGTCACAGACAGTTGTGAGCTGCCATGGATGCTGGGAATGAAACCCAGGTCCTCTGCAAGAGCAGCCAGTGCTCCTAACCATTGAGCCACCTCTCCAGACCTCTCTTTTTGTTTTGACTTGTTTTTAGTTTTGTTTTTGGAGACAGGGTCTTACTACATTAACCAGGCTGGCCTCAAATTTACCAACGTACCTCTGCCTCCCGAGTACTCAGATTAAAGGTGTGCACCAGCACTCTTGGGGACCTGCTGAACTCTTAGGAGAAGGCTTAGAACTCTCCTGGCCTCCTCTTCCCCCACATGATGCTTGAGCCATCAGTAAAGCCTGTTCTGCCTGCCTCATCTTCTCAGAGCCCAAATATTACAGCTCCTCAGGAGAAGCTGCCTTTTCTCCCATACTGGCTTCCTGGTAGACCTCCCTTTTCCCCTCCCCCTCTCCTCCTCCTCCCCCTCTGCTCCTCCCCCTAACACAGCAGCCTTAAAATCTTAAAAGAAGTCTGACAGGGAGATGGTCTGCTGGTAAAAGCACTTGCCATGCAAGCCTGACAGCCCAAGTTTTATCCCCCGAACCCCAAACATAAAAAGCCAGATGTGGCACCCCTGCATCTATAATCCCAGCACTCTAACAATGAGATAGGAGATGAGATGGAGAATTGGCCAGAAGCTCTCAGGTCAGCTAGCCTGATGTTGACTATGCCTCAACAAGGTAAAAGGTAAGAACCAGGGGCTGGAGAGATGGCTCAGAGGTTAAGAGCACCAACTGCTCTTCCAAAGGTCCTGAGTTCAATTCCCAGCAACCACATGGTGGCTCACAACCATCTGTAATGAGATCTGGTGCCCTCTTCTGGCCTGCAGGGATGCATGCAGGCAGAATACTGTATATATATATATATATATATATGAAGGAAGGAAGGTAAGAACCAGCTTACCAAAGTTGTCTTCTACTTTCATGTTATGTATGCCCCCATACCCTGCAGCCTGTTCACACACTCACACTCCCCTCATACACAAATAAATACAGGATTTTTACAAAAAGAATCAATAAGACTGGACTGCTGCTACCTAGACTCCCAACAAGGGCCCAGTATGATGGGAGGTCTCCTTGCTAGTCAGCTAGGTACACCCAGCATTCTCCTGGGCTCTGATCTATACCTACCACTCTCCCTTCCCTTCTGCACCAGGTCCAGGTACATCATTTGAGTGCCCTCATCCCCTAAGAGGCTTGTTCCCAGATAGCCAGCCACAGTGTATCACTGTCCCTTTGGTGTACTTTCCCCTGAGCATCCTGCATAGAGCTCTGTCCCCCCTCCTTTTTTTTTTTTTGCTTATTGCATATCTTACTGTCTAGAATTGCCGAGTTCACAGCCCCTGCCAGAGAGCAGGTACTTGGTGTCTGGAAAGAGAATCAGCTGGTAATACTGAATAAAGTGGATCGAGTCAAGATGGAGGTTTGGATCCCTTAAAAAGAATGGAAAGGAATCGGCAGATACAAGTGCAGAAAATTTGAGTCAGCAGTTGGTGGAGACAACCTAGTTATTGAAGGTAGACAGCAAGAAGTCAAGCTGTTGGGGTTTGTGCAAGTTGTCACTGCAGCCCCACAAGCACATCCTCAATGCACACAGGAAGGGCAGCAGGAGCCCATCCCCTCTCCAGAGCTTTGCTCTCACAAAGCTCCAGGCTAAGAGGGCAGAGGTGAACATGGGTCTCCTGTTCCACTGACACCTTCCCCTGGCAGCTCCGTGGATGACTCATCTTCCCAGAACCAGCCTCTGCCTGCATCTGCTCCTCACTACACTTGCCCCTCAAGATAGACATCTACAGACAGCAGGGGTGGTAAGTGTATCTGCTCTGTTTCAGCGCCGGGGCAGGACGAACAGGGACCTTTTGTGCCTTGAGCACAGTCCTGGAGCGCGTGAAAGCAGAAGGAATTTTGGATGTCTTCCAAACTGTCAAGAGCCTGCGGCTACAGAGGCCACACATGGTCCAGACACTGGTATGCTTCATGTCTTTTGTGACTACACTAACCATAGCTCTTCCCTGTTAGGTGCAAGCCTCATAGTCAGAAGGCAGGAAGTGCCTGGAGACTGGGGAGAGTTCAGTGGGTAACACTTGTTCTGCAAGCATGCTAACCTGAGTTCAAATCCCCAGCACCTACCTAAAATGCTGGGCATGACTGTATCTGTAACCCCAGCATTGAGAGCAAACACAGGTAGATCTCAAGGGCTCACTGGCCGGCCGGCCTAGATGAAACAGCCATCTTCTAGTTCAATGAGCGACCCTCTCTGAGAGCAGTTGAGGAAGACGCCCTACTTGATGTTCAGGCCTGCAGGTGCACAACCACACCCGAATGCCCACATGCATACATCACATGTGCAGAGGCGTACCTGAATAACCCACAGGCTTTGTGCTCTGGCAGGAAGAAGAGGGCAGGAGTGCCCACCTGTGTTTTGCTGGGCCTTCCTGTTCAGAGTCTAACTCTTGACAGTCTGTATGTCCACAAAGGTTTTCCCGAATCTTGTGGAGCTAGAAAGCCTTGAGGGGAAACATGAACTTTAGGAGATCTGAGAGATGAGGCTTTCGGAGTTAGGATCATCTCAGCCTGGCAGCCTGGGCCCCCCTAGATGCTCCATGTTCAGCCTCGAGGGCTTACATCTGACCCTGCAGGACCTAGAACTCTCCTCACATGTCTGACCAGCTGTCTGTAGATCTACTGTAGTCCACAAACATTGCTTTTTCTCTCAGTTTTCCCTTTTAAAAACTGGGTCTGTTATCCGTGGTGGTGGCACACGCCTTTATTCCAAGCACTCAGGAGGCAGATCTCTGGGAGTTACAAGCCATCCTGGTCTACATAGGAAGTTCCAGGCCAGCCAAGAATACATAGTGAGATGTCTAAACAGAAAAAGGGGTGTGTGGGGGGGGGTCAGTTAGGAACCAAGCTTCAGCAGTCCCTTTGGTGACTAGTTTTTTTTTTTTTTTTCCTGCTTCTGCGTGTTCTTCAGGAACAGTATGAATTCTGCTACAAGGTGGTGCAGGAGTACATCGATGCCTTCTCAGACTATGCCAACTTCAAGTGACAGGTGACAAGGCCCACAGACAAGAGAATTGCCTTTAATATTTTGTAATATTCTGTTTTGTTAATATACCCAAAATTGTATATATCTTATAACTGTTTTAGAAATGGCACATAGGCTTCTATTACCTATTAGGTGGAGATTTTGTATGTAAATGTGTTAGCACTGATAGTCTTTTTTCCAGTGTTTTATTGGGGAATTAAATAGTGTGATATTTGGATTGATATCATGAAATCCTCAGCCTGGAAATTGGGCTGGATTATTCTTTGCTTTAAACATCTTTTCCTAAAGAAGATAAATGTAAGGCTCATTCCAGGTAGCTCGGTGCCAACTGAAACAAAGCACAAAGTTCTCAGAGCTCTTGAGGAAATGTTGTCTCACTCTCCCCATGCAGGCCTCTTTCCCTCCCTGTACTGTAAATATCCCTCCCCTTTCCAGTCCACCCTCATCTCCCACCACCTCCACCCAAGTATCAGCCACCCCAGCATGGGGAATAATGAGACCAGAGCGGTATCTCTGGCACCACACTAGGGATCATCAGGTAATAAAAACTTCTGATTCCCTGAGGAAATGTTGGTCCCTTTGTCTTGGGCATGGCAGCCTTATTAGGCTGGGGCTCTCCTGCATTGTTCCTCTCCCTGCCATTGGAAAGAAGCTCTGTTTTCTGTCAAGTGCAGTCATCCCAGCCGCCCACCCAGCTTTGTCCCCTAGACAGACAGCTAGGTTCTCACTGAGTTTCTCTAAGGGAAAGAACACCAGGGTCAGAGGAGCTGGTGTGGGCTTGAGTTGAGGCCAGTCTGGCCTCTCTAGTTTCTATCTAGAAGAAGTTTTTAATTGTTTTCTGGAGGTGTATTTATTTCTGTGTGTAAGTGTGAGCACACACATGCCACAGCACACTACTGTTCAGGGGTTGGGTCTCCCCTCAGCTTGTTTTTGAGGCAGGGTGTATTAGTCACTTTTCTATTCCTGTGATCAGGCACCATGACCAAGGCAACATAGAGAAAAATGGTGGAGCGTAGCAGCAGCAGGCAGGCATGCGCTGGAGCAGTAGCTGAGAGCTCACATCTTGATCTACAAGCACGAGACAGAGAAAGAGATACTGGGAATGACATGGGCTTTGAAAGAAACCCCAAAGCCCAGTCCAGTAACACACCTCCTCCAATGAGGCCACACCCACTCCTTTCCAAACAGTTCCTCCAGCTGGGGACCAAATATTGGAACATGTGAGCCTATGAGGGCCATTCTCATATTTTGTTTGTTTGGTTTTTTTTTTGATAGGAGGACTGGGCTGGGACTATAGACCCTGCCAGAACCTAGGCCTATGGCTATCCAGGGCTCTTTTGGAAGTAAGGCCTTGCCACTACATCCAACTCTTTGTTTTCTCTTTGTTTGTTTTCTTTTTTGAGACAGGGTCTCACTGTGTAGGCTGGACTGACCTGAAACTTACTCTGTAGACCAGGCTGGCCTTGACCTCACAGAGATCTACCTACCTCTGCCTCCCAAGCTGTAATTAAAGGCATGCATCACCATGCCTTGCCAGTTCCTCCATTTTCTAATGCCAATATCCTGAAGATGTAATTCACATCCCCATGATGGGAGCTAGGCCACTGCCACCAACTTGGAATAGGAAGGAGCTCAGAAAGCAAGCAACTTCATTTTTACAAATAGAAGCAAAAGTCATCCTTTCTATTTTCACTGGCTACAACCCAGGCCTGTAGCTGCCTAGGGATGTTTTGGAAATCTAACCTTCACTTGAGCTGGCAAGGATGATGGATTTTTTTCCCACACCTCCCAGCATCAGCACACAGCAGGTGGTGTTTCTGCAGCCACAGAGGGCAAAGGTGGAGAGGTGAGCATGCCCTCTGCTCCTCCGAGGCTTCAGCAGGTACCCCAGTATGTTCCACAGAGGCACATTCAGAGGTAAGTGCTATTAAAGGGGGACTTAAACTAGACCTAAGGGGTGCTGAGAATTTAGGTGAGGAGAAAGCAAAGGTCAGAGCCGAGCGGTGTTGCCACACGGATCTCTGATTCAAGGCCAGCATGGTCTACAGAGTTGCAGGTCAGCCGAGGCTAAAAAAAAAAAAAAAAAAAAGTAAAGTCAGTTGAAGCCATCGGGGGCCTTTAAATCCAGACAAAGTGTTGTGAAAAGAAAGCCTAGTTGTGTACCACATATTCAAAATATTTGTATAAAAGAAGAAATGTGGGATAGAGAGACAGCTCAGTGGTTAAGAGCACTTGCTGCTCTTGCAGAGGATCTGGAATCTGTTCCCAGCACCCACATGATGGCTCACAACCATCTAGTTCCAGGGGATCCAGGTCCTTCTTCTGACTTCCTTGGGCATCTGTCAAGCAAATGATGCACAGACATGCATGCAAGCAAAGCACTCATACACATAAAATAAGATAAATCTAAAAATTACCTAAACTAGGCATAGTAGCAAAGTGCCTCGAAACCCAGCATATGGAGGCAGAAGCAAGTAGATCTCTGTGGGTTCAAGGCCAGCCTGGTCTACAAACCAAGTTGTAGGACAGCTAGGGGTGTTACACAGAGAAACACTGTATTGAAAAAGCAAAACAACAAAAAATTCTTTCAAGAGAAAGAGGAGGATGTATGGAAGGAATCCCAGGATACTTCAAGAGCAAAGATGGGACAGTAGACCAGCTTTCCAGTGTGGTGTAAGTCACGGACGTCATTCTGTCCCTCTGGGCACTGGAGCTCTAAAAGGCCAGGGATTTTTCCCTGAGGAATGCCCTGTTCCTCGAACACTGTGCCTTAGAGCCCTGGTGTGACCGAGTCCACCAGTGGAGTGTGGTCACTGGGTGAGCAAGCCCTCAGTGAATACACCACTAAGAAAATCACTTGTCTGTGGCTGCTGTCCCACCTACCCAAGGGAAGGCTGCCCTCCTCCTTTTGCCGAGGCTAGCCTTGAGCAGGGCATGCTAGAGTATTCTGGATGGTGCTGGAGTCAATGCTGACTTGACTGATGAGTGTCTTCCACGAGCAATGTTCCCCTTTCATCACAGTAGCCCTCATCCTTTCTTCATCTTTCATTTTTGAAACAGTACTTAGGCCCCACAAGGGACTCCTGTATGTCCAAAGGAAAATGTGTCTCCCATAGCACAGTTGTGTGGACACTGGCCAATCAGCTACGACCTGGGTCAGGGAAGGGTGAGCATTGCCTCAGAAGGAAGGGTGTGGCCAGCCTCGAGCAGCACCTAGAACCCAACCATTCAGAGATTACTTCATTGACTCCTCTTCGTCTCCACTGCTCCCCAGATCATCTGCCATTGAAGGCGTGTTTCCCTAAGCTGGCTTTCTTTCTCATTTCGGACAGGCTTTTGAAAAAACCCAGAGAAACCCTGTCTCAAAAAAAAAACAGACATAAATAAATAAAGAGTCGTCCACTTAGTAAAGTGTTCCTCTGGATAATTTAACATAGGACGCATCTCCCTGCATTCATTTCCTGTTCCTGCTAATAATACAAGTCTAGGGAGTCACAGTTACAGCCATCCTGAAGCTCATCGTGTCCAGCGCCAACAGTGGTACTTCATATTCTGCTCATCATTATTCTAAAGTTGAGTGCATTGATGGCCCAATGGGTCTGGTCACCATTATGCCAAACTTGGCCCTACCTTCATAATTGCTTTGTAACCCAAGTACAGAATGGCTGTTAACCCTATAAATGTTTCTGTTTACCCCACCCTCACCCCCACAGGTTAATGACTGGCACGAAAACAGAGCTGTTAGCTCACACTTAGGCTCCAGAATCGCCACCCATGCTAGTAGGGTCCAGATCTACAAATGCTTGTGGGTGGGCACAAGATGAGGAAAAATTAGAATTATCCCCTACTAACAGCCCCAGGGAGACTGCAGGGTCATTTCTGCTGGGCTGCCCTCTTGGGTCTGCTTAAAAGAAAGAGAAGTCAACCCTGGGTAGGTACTACCCATCTAAGCCCACCTCCATCTGGAGTGGCCCAGCCCAGGTGCCAAAGATGTATTGGTATGAAGCCTTCCCTACTGTTTGGCAGGTGAGCAAATACAAATGTTCTTAAACCTTTATACAAACTGCTGTGCTCTCTATTCTTAGGCCAGAGTTCTGAGCGAGGTGAGTCAGGGAATCCTCAGGCATTGCCCTTCTCCAGGTCAGTTTCCTTTTGAGGTTAGGAAGGGGACAAGGCTGAAAAGGAAGGGACTTGAGTATGCAGCCCAAGAATTAGGAAGATGAAACCAGAACATGGACCACTCTGAGCCATCAAAATAGCTTGGAGAGTACAGGAGCTTGCTACCAAGGCTGATAACCTGAGTTCAATCCCCAGGAAAGAAAATGCACTCCAGCAAGTTGTCAGGTTGTCCCTGGACTTCTGGTGGCACGTGGGCACATGTATACACACACACACACACACACACACACACACACACACACACAAAATGTAATAAACTTTTCACAACACATATCTAATTAGATGCAGAGTTGATTCGCAAATTTGAAACAGGTCGAGTTAGACTACACCAGTGTCCACCAAGCTTGGTACGCTTGGACACTGAGGAGGAAAGCGAGCATGTTTTTGAAAAATGTGAAGATTGAGGCACATTCTGCACAAGTCAGGGTGATTGTAAGTTCTGTAAATTCACTTCAGTATCCAGGTCACAGGACAGAACTGGCCCTTTGGTGTTTCTCAAACCTCAGAGGTATTGTTAGAATCCAAAGGGTTGGTTTGGAGACTCGCTCAGTTGACAGAGTGCCCGATTAGAACTTCTGGTCGTGGTGGTCACACCTGTCAGCCCAACAGTCAAGAGGTGGAACAAAGAGGCTCAAGTTCAAGACCAGCCCCTGTTAGAGGGAAGAAAAAGATTCCAAAAATAGTTCCTTGTGGATTTGTTCCCAACATGTTTATATGGTAACTTATCTCTGTCAAGTAAAGTTGAGAAGTTCAGGGAGAGGTCTATACACCACTTTTGATCACTTTGTAGCCATTTTGAGTTTTTAAATACCTTTTAGTATGTGTGTCTTGCGTGTCACTGTGTGTGCCATAGAATGCACGTGCGGAAGTCGGAGAACAAAACGCAGGAGCTGGTTCTTTCCTTCCACCCTGTGACTTCCAGGGATTGAACACATCCTCAGGCTTAACAGCGAGTACCTTTACCCATCTTTCAGGTCCACCTTTTTTTTTTTTTTTTCTTTTTTGATGCATTATATGCACACATCCATGTGAGTTTCCACCAGAAAAGAGGGTTAGATCCCTGGGAAATGAAGATATAGGGGATTTTGAGGTGTCTGGTGTGGATGCTGGGAACCAAATTTAATCTGATTGTGGAGCCATCTCTCCAGTTATGATTTTTGTTTCATCCTCAGATCCCTGGTATCTTAGGGTTTCTATTGCTGTAACAAGATGCCATGACTATGGCAACTCCTATAAAGGAAAACATTTAATTGGGGTGGCTTGCTTATAGTTAAGAGGTTTAGGTTTTTCTGAAGACATCATGCTAGGCAGTAGTGGCACACGCCTTTAATCCCAGCACTTGGGAGGCAGAAACAGGTGGATCTCTGTGAGTTTGAGGTCAGCCTCTGGTCTACAGAGCGAGTTCCAGGATGGGTTCCAAAAGCTACACAGAGAAACCCCATCTCGAAAAACCAAAAAAAAAGACATCCCTGGATTTGACACCAGAGGAGATGGAGCTCCTGATCATTAAGTCCCAGGACCATCTGAATAGGGCCCTGCAGCAACCTAGAGCCACCTCCATAGTTTATCCCTTAGTAAATGATAAGTATTTTTGGATTCCAGGTAGTAAGTTTATCCTCCAATGCAATAAGCCAGATCAAGCCTAATTAAAAGTCTAAGTTTAATGAGCAAAGTACCCCTGGGTGATTCCCGAGCCCCCCCCAGAAATACCGCAGCAGGGGAGGGGAGAAGGAAAATCGGGGCAGTTCTAGGGACTCTGTATGTGGGTCTTGATCAACTCCGGGGAAGAGTTGCCATTTGTGAAGCTTTCTGAGATGGGGCAGGGTTTGGAGGGGGAGGAGGGGCTGAGGCGGAGCTTCCAACCAATGGAACAAATGAGACTTCCATTACTCTAGTTCATCCAAGTGCATGGTACCATGCCCCTCTACCCACGAAAACTGCCCAGAAAAGCTGCTTTTCCCAACTTCTGTCCTCAACAATCCTGTCAATTCCTATGCTTGCCTCCTTGGTATGGGAGGCTCAGCAAATGGAAACACTTGATTCCATCACCACTGTATACCAGTCCACATCCCTACAGGCCAGAGAAAGAGAGCAGAGAGCCTGCCCACTAGTTCTCTAGCTTCAGGTACTCAAAATGTCTCCACACTGTTCATCTGTTTTAGGCCTAAAATCTCTGTTCTCTGCACTTGGACTTAGGAAACCCCCCAAAAGAAGTATGGTTGGGTCTGGTCAGCTGAGGATCTGAGAGCTAACAAGGTTAGGGGGCCTCTTTGAAATGGGTTATACCTGGTGGTACTTTCTTGTCTCAGACACTGAAATTATCTGAGGTGCTGGTCAGCTAGGGTGACCCTGAAAAGGGGTTAGACCAGATGTGTGGCACACACCTTTAATTCCAGGCAGTGATAAGTGGATCTCTTTAAGCCTGATCTACATTGTGAGTTCCAGACCACCGGAGCTTGGGAGACAGATAGATCTCAGAGTTCGAGGCCAGCCTGGTCTACAGAGCGAGATCCAGGACAGGCTCCAAAACTACACAGAGAACACTGTCTCAAAAATAACAACAAAACAAAAAACAAAAACCAGGGAGGGATAGGCTATGTGTGGGAATGCCAGGCTTTCTGGCCTTAGCAGCCCTGCAGTGGCCAGCTCCAGCTAGGTGGCAGCAGTGCCCTTGCCACTGACCATCCATCCTGGACCATGAAGGGCTCAGCAGTGATCTCATAGCTGGCACCTTCAAAGCGAGACTCCAGAGTACCCTCTGGTATCAAATGGGCAATAGGTCCCCCAAGCCTGAGAGGAAGAGAGTGCTGTCTGGGACTCATCCACTAGTCCAGGGCCTGGAAGTTGAGAGCAGATAGAGGTAGCTTCTGTTCTGCAGAAAATGTCAGATGTTGAAGCCAGCCTAGGCCACTCACAGCCTCCCAAGTGCCCTGGAAGGACAGGACCATGGCCTGCTATTCTCTGCAGAACTTGGTGTTGTCAGTACTTGAAGGGACACTAGCCCACTGGAGCACATGGCTCTGGCTGGCCTTTCCCTTCCCCCTCCCCCATTCCCTCCACCTTGCTAAAAACCATTAATGACATCCCTAAAACTAGCCATCAAGGTCTGTTCCCTTATTTAGACACTTTTATGCCAGACTCATTCCTGAAGATGAGTACCAAAGTCCAGCAATCAAAAGCCCCCTTTGGTTCACATAATTAACATGCCCAATCAAAATATACCACCGCATTCTAGGCCCATTCTTACACAGACCTCCCTTTTTTCTGCTCTTAAAAATTACACATGCAAGGTCATTTGTTGCTGGTTTGGGGGTTTTTTTTTCCTGAGTCAGAAAGCAGTCGCTTCAATTTTCCTTAGCTGCTTAATAAAGGATCTCTCTGTGAAAACAGATGTTTGAGTGTGGTTTGTGCCTAACGGGGGTCGGGAGGAAGCCCCTGCTGTGCGCGCGGAGGGGGGGGGGGGGCTCTCCTTCCATACTGATGAACTGTTTTATTCCGTTGTATAGAAAATAGTACTAAAACACTTCAGAAATAAGAGTAGCAGCTGAGCCGGGCAGTGGTGGCGCACGCCTTTAATCCCAGCACTCAGGAGGCAGAGCCAGGAGGATCTCTGTGAGTTCGAGGCCAGCCTGGGCTACCAAGTGAGTTCCAGGAAAAGGCACAAAGCTACACAGAGAAACCCTGTCTCGAAACGCCCTCCCCCTCCCGCCCCCAAAAAAATAGCAGCTAAGTCCCTCAGGTTTCTTGACAGTCCAGCCACTATTCCTCAAGGTGGGCAGGCCCTGGGTCAGGTTGTAGAGGACAAGGCCACCCACCATAAGGTCAGAAGAAGTCACTGATCCTGAGAACTCTGGCAACTGCAGAGCTGCCCATGACCACAACAGGGCAGGGCAGGGCAAGGACATGATCTGTAACTTGAAAATCTCAAGTTTAAAGTGCGCCTGGAGAGCGCTTACTAGAAGAGGAAGTGTGAGCCTGACTTAAGTGGCTGTAAGCGCAGAACTTCGTGCACCCCACCTGAAAGGGTAAGCAGGCCTCCCGCCCGCCGGGGAGCGGCGGAGCCGAACGCCAGGGGGCGGCGTCCCAGCGTGGCCGCCGTCCGCCCCTCCCACTCCACCCGAGACTCGGAGGAGGCGAGGGGCCAGACGACAAAAGCTCCGCCCAGCGGGGGCGGGGCCACGGGGCCGCGACTCCCACGGTGCTCCGCGGCCACTTCCGGGCCGGGCGCGGCGCAGGCCCCGGCTGTCATGTTCCGCGCTCTGAGCCGCCTGGCCGCGCGGCCCGGGTGCCGGCCCCCGAGCGTGCTGCTCCTGCCCGCGCGCGGCCGCAAGACCCGCCACGACCCGCCTGCCAAGTCCAAGGTCGGGCGCGTGAAAATGCCGCCCGCAGTGGACCCTGCGGAATTCTTCGTGCTGACGGAGCGCTATCGGCAGTACCGGCGGACCGTGAGCGCTCTCAGGTGTGTGGAGGGCGGGCGGGCTTCGGCGCCCTCGGGGAAGTCTTGCGGGGGAGGGTGGGTGCCGACTTGAAGCCCGTCCTCACCCAGGCAAGAGTTCGCGTCAGAGGTGCGAAAGAAGTTGTACGAGGCCCGATCCGGGGTCCTGGCTGAGCGCAGGGCGCACGAGGCCGCCGCGGAGCACCGGGAGCTCATGGCCTGGAACCGGGAGGAGAACCGGCGGCTGCAGGAGCTGAGGTGCGAGGGGCGCAGGGCTGGGTGGGCTGGGCTCAGGGCCAGGCTCCGCCGCGGACCCCCTCACCCTCGGCTTCTTGGCCCTTTCAGGATAGCTAGGTTGCAGCTGGAAGCTCAGGACCAGGAGCTTCGACAGGCGGAGGAGCAGGCTCAGCGGGCCCGGGAGGAGCAGACTTGGGTGCAACTGAAAGAGCAAGAAGTGCTCCAGCTGCAGGTGGGCCGGGTTGCGGGGAGAGCAGGGAGCCTTCGGGGTCTTCGCCCTGCACTAGGAGGGTGTGTTTGCCCTCGCGGGAGGTAGTCAGTGAGCGGGTACAGGCTATTGTGAAACTAGAAATCGGGGAAGCTCATAACTGAGACGAGCGTTTCTTAAGTGTAAGAGGGAGTGGTGAGCTTGGGAGTCTACCCCCTCTACTCAGGTTGTCACAGTTGGTTCTTGGGTTCTGGACGAGAGATCCGGTGGGTGATGATGGTCCAGGAAACAGGAGTATGATGGTTGAGGTCGCCTAGTGCTATTCTGCTGGAAGAATGATGGGACACCCAGAAGGCCCGCGACTCTTTGAGACACCCTTCTCTAAGGATACTTGGAAGCTCGGCCCTCATGGGCTAGAGACAGTAAGCTGTGCGGAGTGCCAGCTCTGGTGGAGTTCCCATGGAGCTAACCTTTCTCTTCCCGCAGGAAGAGGCAAAAAACTTCATCACCCGGGAGAACCTGGAGGCACGGATAGAAGAAGCCTTGGACTCTCCGAAGAGCTATAACTGGGCCGTCACCAGAGAAGGGCAAGTGGTCAGGAACTGAGCACAGAGGCTCCTAGGGGCCCAAAGTAAGGACAGTGCTTGAAGGGACCGTGTGTATTGGGGCAGGAACTGGTGCATCCTAGGAGGCTGGCTCAGCCTTTTCCAGAGCAGGCCCCGTTCATTCTAGGTTCTGCGCTCGCCAGCTGACCAGAACCTTCTGACACCACATACAGACTCAGGACAGCATAGACTCTGGGGAGTTCCTGTCACACAGAGGACCGTACTGGACTATATCCCCTCTAGCAGCCAAGCTATCTTCTGAGTCTCATGGAGTACTGTGAACCAAATGTTTGTTGCTTTTATAAATAAAGTTTTATTGGAACCCGGTCTCGCCCATTCACTGACTGTTGTTATAGTGCCGTGATAACAGAGTAGTTAACAACAGAGCCTGAACTGCTTGTAAAATCAAAGGCATTTGTTAAATGAATTTTTGTAGAATAAGTTTATTTGTCCCAATTTTGGGTGTGGTCTTTAGCTTACTAGCCGGAAGCAAGTTTCACCTGACTAAGCCACAAGTTAGTTACCCGCCTTGCTCAATCTGGGGTTCTGCTGACTGGAGTCTGATGTGTCCAAGATCCAGAAAGCCAAAAGGATACCCTATTTCTCCTGGTAGCCCTCCAGGAGTAGCTTCTGTGACATGCCCCTGTCCTGATACAATGTCACTGGACTACTCACCAGGTTCTACTGTCTGGGAAGACCTGGTTGCCCAAAAGTGCCTTGACTTAGCAAAGCTCTGAGTGCCAGGAATCGTAAACACACTAACAGTACAGATCCCATTCAGTTGTAGGCCCTCAAGCAACACACACTTCTTCCAGCCAGCTGCTGCCCTTCAATGTGTGTGTGTGTGTGTGTGTGTGTGTGTGTGTGTGTGTGTGTGTGTGTGTATGTAAATGTGTGTGTGTATGTGGTGACCAAAAGTCAGCCTGAGGTGTCATTCCTCAGGACTCTCTCACCTTGGTCTGTTTTGGTTTTGGTTTTTCCAGACAGGATTTCTTTGTAGCTTTGGAGCCTGTCCTGGATCTCGCTCTGTAGACCAGGCTGGCCTCGAACTCACAGAGATCCACAAACAGATCAAGCCACACAACTGTCACCCACATTCAGCGGGCCTAGTTCGGTCCCATGCAGGTTCCCAAGCTGTCAGTCCAGTCAGTGAGCTCCAACTAGCACCGGTCAGCTGTCTATGTGGGTTTCCCCATCGTGATCTTGGCGAGACCGGGTTCCAATAAAACTTTATTTATAAAAGCAACAAACATTTGGCTCACAGTACTCCATGAGACTCAGAAGATAGCTTGGCTGCTAGAGGGGATATAGTCCAGTCCGGTCCTCTGTGTGACAGGAACTCCCCAGAGTCTATGCTGTCCTGAGTTTGTATGTGGTGTACCTGCCTCTGCCTCCTGAGTGCTGGGATTACAGGCGTTCACCCAGCCTGTTTTTTTAAGTTTGTTTTTTATTTTGTTTTTGTTCTTTTTTTTTTAAGATTTATTATTTAAGACCTCCTCCTTCCTACAATAAATGGCATTCGGCATTAAAAAAAAAAAAAGAAGAAGAAGAGGGGGTCAAGATCATGATGGGGAAACCCACAGAGACAGCTGACTGGTGCTAGTTGGAGCTCACTGACTCTGGACTGACAGCTCAGGAAACTGCATGGAACCGAACTAGGCCTGCTGAATGTGGGTGACAATTATGTGACTTGATCTGTTTGTGGGGTCCCTGGCAGGAGGACCAGAACTTATCCCAGGTGTATGAACTGACTTTTTGGAGCCCATTCCATGTGGTGGGATACCTTGCTCAGCCTAGATACAATGAGGAGGGGCTAGGCTCTCCTTCAACTTGGTATGCCAGACTTTGTTGACTACCATGGGAGGCCTTACCCACTCTGAGAAGTGAATGGGGGTAGAGTGGGAGGGAGGTGAGGAGGCAGGAGAAGGGGAAGGAGGGGGCACTGGGGTTGGTATGCAAAATGAAAAAATTTTTAATAAATAAATATATTTTAAAAATAAATAAAGTACCAGAACCAGCAGGAATGTAAAAAAAAAATCTATTATTTATTATGTATACAGTGTTCTGTCTGCACACCAGACAAGGGCATCAGATCTCATGTTAGATGGTTGTGAGCCACCCTGTGGTTGGTGGGAATTGAACTCAGGACCTCTGGAGGAGCAGTCATTGCTCTTAACCTCTGAGCCATCTCTCCAGCCCTGTTCTGTTTTTTTGAGGCAGAGTCTTTCCCTGGAACCTGGGGCTCATTGGTTGGACTGCCTGGCCCAGCTAGCTCCAGAGTTCATCTGTGTGCTTCCCTGGCACCGGGATCACATGCACATGCCGTGACACTTGGCTCTTATGTGGTACCAGGGATCAAACCCAGACCTTCATGTCTACATTACATCACATTAGGGACTGAGCTATCTCCCCAACTCCCGATGCTGCCTTTTTACCGTCATCCCATAAACTTGAACGCCAGTGACATCAGCTCCAGTTACTATCAGAGAAAAAGAACCCTAGTTACTCTCCACAATTCTGAGGGTTTGGGACTCCCCGGCAAACCTCAGGGACTATGGCCGCCTCTTATTCCAGTGAAGAGGCAGGTGTTACGGGTACAAGTGGAGGTGGCATCCTGCACTGAGGGCCATGACACCCCACCCCCTTCAGGCTGGTAAATATCCTCTCCCTGACTGGTCAGAACACAGTGAGGTCCTGCATTCAAATATCTGAGGTAAGCGATGGGATCATGTCAGGAGCAACTTCGTCCATGCCTGACTTTGTTGTCTCAGTGAGGAGCTGACCTGAACCCCAGAAACCCTACTCAGTGGATAGCCCCACCCACCCCTGCCCAGGACCTGTCTCCCCAGTCACAGTCAAGCACTGAAGCATTGATATTCTACCAAGAGCCTCTGGGTCCTTGCCCTTCCATCTGAGGCTAAAGCCGCATGAGGAGTATGTGCTGGGGATGAATGGTGTGGTCCTGGCCTTTGGGGTTAGGTTAGGTCATGCAAAACCGAAGGAGGCGGCCTGTGGATGTTGTTCGAATGGGAGAGTGCTTGCTTGTCTAGTGTGCACAGGCCCTGGGTTCAGTCCCCAGCCCTGCATAAACCAGGTGTGGGGGTTCACCTGCTCTCTGGAGGTAAAGGCAAGAGGACTAGTAGGTCATCCTCAGCTACGGAGGGAGTTTGAGATCAACCTGGTTCCTCCTGAGACTCCAAAAAACTGCCCAAGTGCTCATCCGGGTATCAAACAGGCCCAGAAGTCTCGAACGTTCCCCTGTGACTGCAAGAACAATGAAAACAGACTCAGTAAAGCCTGGTTGGATGCTCAAGAGAGAGTCTGGCAAGAAGAATCAAATCTGGAGTTATTTTTTCTTGCCAAATAGGAAGTCAAAAGCAATATTTCAACCCCAGATCTGGCCAGTCTCTTTGGATGCCTTAGCAAATACATTTGACACAGGAAAGTCCATACACAGTGAGTGGAAACTTGAATGTTTATCCTTGTCAAGGAACAGAACCAGAACACTGCCTGGCCCAGCTTCAGGGTGAGGTCTGTTGGACTTAACTTATTTAATTACTTCTTTCTTCTCTCTCTCTCTCTCTCTCTCTCTCTCTCTCTCTCTCTCCCCCCCAGCCCCCCCACCCCCTGAGACAAGGTCTCTCCCTGGCTGTGCTGGAGCTCTATATGTAGACTAGGCTAGCTTCAAACTTACAAAAATCCACTTCCCTCTGTCTCCCAAGTGCAGAGATTAAAGGTGTGTGCCTCGAGGCCAGTTAAGGGGTAAATTCTACAACCTTGAAGTCTAGAACCTGTCTGGGGAACTGGGAGGACCGCTCTGTGGTTAAGAGCCAGTACTGTTCTTCCAGATGGTCCCCAGCACCCATGCCAGTCAGCTCGCAATTCCCTGGGTCTCCAGCTCCAGGGGTCACAGTGCCTCTAGCCCCATGGGCACATGTGCTTTCCCACATAGACATAAAAATAATAAAAATAACTGGGCATGGTGGCACACCCCTGCCAGCACCTTAAAGATGAGTTTAAAGCTGGCCTCACTTATTTAGTCAGTGTGAGACCAGCCTGGGCTACATAAAACCCTGTCTCAAATTTAAAAAAAGGGGGGGGGTTGGGGGGGAGGGAAATAGTATATACTGTAAACCTAGGACTCTGAAGCTGAAGGCAGGAGAATTCGGATTTTTTTTTTTAAAGATATTTATTTATTATGTGTACTATCCCCGCAGGCCAGAAGAGGGCACCAGATCTCATTACAGATGGTTGTGAGCCACCATGTGGTTGCTGGGAATTGAACTCAGGACCTTTGGAAGAGCAGCCAGTGCTCTTAACCTCTGAGCCATCTCTCTAGCCCCCAGAATTTGGAATTTAATGTCATACTCAGCTACATGGAGAACTTGAGGGCAGCCTACATAAGGCCCTTGCAGTGCCCGAGGCTGGGAATTGAACCCAGGTCCTCTGGAGGAGCAGCAGTGCTCTTAACTGCCCAGCCATCTCTCAGCACTGAAGTGTTCCTCACACCACACCACTCAGTTCTGCTGTATCTGCTGATTCTCTGTGACCATGAGCTGGTACAGCAGGGCAGGTCTCCTGGGGGACTGAACACCCCACAAAACCTTTCTTGACAGTCTCTGTTGTTACAAAGTCAGAATCAAGTTCTATTTGCTCTTAGATAAAATTACATGCAAGAACATCCGGTGTTTTCAGGAAAACAGGTTGGTTACATGCAAAATTTGTAGCTTATATTGTTCCAGAATGTAGTTGAAGAGTTTCTCTCCGGGTCCTGCCAAACCCCTGCAGTCCTGCAGCCCACTTATAAAATAACACACAGATGCTTATATTATTTAAACTGTTTGGCCTAATGGCTCAGGCTTCTAGCTAGCTGTTCTTCTATCTTAAATTAACCCATTTCTATTAATCTATACTTTGCCACGTGGCTCGTGGCTTACCATTACCTTACATCTTCCTTGTCATGGCGGCGGCTGGCAGTGTCTCTCCTTGCCCAGCCTTCCACCTCCCAGAATTCTCTTCTCTCTTGTCCCACCTATACTTCCTGCCTGGCCACTGGCCAAACAGCATTTTATTTATACAGAGTGATATCCACAGCACCAGAATGTCAGATAGTATAAATCCTTAATTGTTAAAATATATTTCTCAATATATATTCAAATAAAATCTCAAATTTTGTTTCAATAGCCTTTTGGGGAGCTGGAGAGATGGCTCAGCAGTTAAGAGCACTGGCTGCTTTTCCAAAGGACCCATGTTCAATTCCCAGCACCCACATGGCAGCTCACAACTGTCTTTCCTGTTCCAGGGGATCTGACACCCTCACACAGACATACATGCAGGCAAAACACCAATGTACATAAAATATAAATAAATTATAAAGATCTAAGACGTGTTTCAATAGCCTTATTGGGTTCCAGGGTATAGTTTCATGTAGAGTGACTGCTTACCATGTCCCAAGGCCCTGGGTTCTATCCCACACATAGAAAACATCCCATAGACTTTACAACCCACATTCCTGATGGTCTTCCTTATGTTTGTTTCTCAAATAATAAAATCAAAGTTGTAAACTTTTTCCTTTGCTATCTTAAGGCCCTGTCACTGCCGTGATGAGACTCTTAACAGTGATAAGGGGAGCTACAGGCAAGTCTTTCAGAAATTCATTTCCAGTTTGATGCCATCTGGCAGCTCCATGGTATGATCCAAGGCCACAATAATGAACAGGGATCGATGGCATAGCTCAGCGGTAGGGCAAATTCCTGGCATGTCTGAGGCCCGGGGTTTGAGCCCTTGAATGAAGACCAAAAAAGCAAAAAGGTATCTAAAATGTATTGAGAATGTACTATCTCCTTGGCACTAAGCTTAGTCTTACATAATGTTCTCCTTTATCACAATAATCTTTTTTAATAAATTTATTTATCGCCAGGCAGTGGTGGCGCAGGCCTTTAATCCCAGCACTCGGGAGACAGAGCCAGGTAGATCTCTGAGAGTTCGAGGCCAGCCTGGGCTACCAAGTGAGTTTCAGGAAAAAGGCACAAAGCTACAAAGAGAAACCCTGTCTCGAAAAACGAAACAAAACAAATATTTATTATGTATAGTGTTCTGCCTGCATGTATGCCTGCACATCAGAAGAGGGCGCCAGATCTCATCACAGATGGTTGTGCGCCACCACGTGTTGCTGGGAGCCCCCACAATAATCTTGTAGGTAGGTAATCTTGTATTATTCTTGTTTACCCTTTTTGACAAAACTGAGGCATGTATTAAGACATGTAGCATGTCACTAATACTAGCCCTTGGGAGACAGGCTGGAGGATGCTGAATTCCAGGCCAGCTTGAGCTACAGAGTGAGGTCCTGTTTCTTTTCTTTTTGAGACCTTGTTTCAAGAGAGAAAAACAAACATGTTAGTGAAGATACTTGAGTAGGAATGGAGGTGGCTAGGTTTCAAACCCAAATAGGTTGGGCTAGCAAGATGGCCCAGCGGATAAGGGAGCTTCCCATCCAGCCTGATAACCTAGTTTAGTACCCAGCACCCACATGGGAGGAGGAGGGAACTGAGTCATCAGGCTAGCAGTCATACTGTGCAGCTTCTCGTGGTGTGTTCTCTAGTTCCAAATCATTCATGTGGATCTCTAGGTAGGAGCTCACAGTAGGCCAGTCATCTCTCCCATCTCCCATCTCATTCATGTGGATCTCTAGGTAGGAGCACACAGTAGGCCAGTCATCTCTCCCATCTCCCATCTCATTCATGTGGATTTCTTGGTAGGAGCACACAGTAGGCCAGTCATCTCTCCCATCTCCGAACTCATTCATGTGGATTTCTTGGTAGGAGCACACAGTAGAACAGTCATCTCCCATCTCCCATCTCATATGAATTTCTAGATAGAAGCACACAGTAGGCCAGTCATCTCTCCCATCTCCCATCTCATTCATATGGATTTCTAGGTAGGAGCACACAGTAGGCCAGTCATACACACACCCTCCCATCTCTCTTGGAGGCATTTTTTCTAAATTATTCTAATAATTATTTTGAAATAGAATCTCATGTTGTACTTCAAGCTGACCTATAATTAACTATATATCCCAGACAGACCTAAAATTCATGTCCATCCTGTCTTAGCCTTCTAAATGCTAGGAACAGGTGTTAGTTTTGTTTGTTTGTTTGTTTGTTTTTGTGGGGGGGTTGTTTTGGTTTTGGTTTTGGTTTTTCAAGACAGAGTTTCTCTGTGTAGTTTTGATTCCTGGCTCTGCCTCCCAAGTGCTGGGATTAAAGGCATGCACCACCACTGCCCGGCCATAAATTCTTTTTTAAAAAAATTGTGTTTCGGGGTTGGGGATTTAGCTCAGTGGTAGAGCACTTGCCTAGCAAGTGCAAGGCCCGGGGTTCGATCCTCAGCTCAAAAAAAAAAAAAAAAATTGTGTTTCTTCAAGAGGGTTTCACTATGTAGCCCTGGCTGTTCTAGAACTAGCTCTGTAGACCAGGTTGGTCTTGAACTCACAGAAATCTGCCTGCTGAGGGCTAAGATTAAAGGCATACACCACCATCTCCTGGCACAATATTTTAGAGCTGAGCTGTCATGTGATTTATAGCCACAGGGTGATGAATTGTGCCCGAGATCACCAAGCTCTGGTAAGGAATTCATACCTGCGGACAGCTTGGCTGCTGCTGAAGACCATGAGTTGAGAAGCCCTGCCCAGGTTTTGCCCCCATAACTGACATGGTAAATATTGTTTTAAGAGGCTGTTCACAGCAGCAGAACACTGAGTGTTCCTCACACACATGGCTTCTTTGCTGTCCTCTGAGTACTCATGGGTCCCCCTAAGGGGAATGTCACCAGGAGCCACCTCTTTCCGTAGTAGCAGTTACCACCACCTGCACAACTTGGATCTGGAAACCCAAATGGGGTGGTGAGAGAAGGAAGGACAGACGGACGCACAGAAAGGCTGGGGTCAGGGGACTGTATGCAGCAGCAACCCAGGACCTGCACAGCCCAGGGGGAGGGGCTGGCTGTGCAGTCTCTGCAGGCAGCAATCCCAGGTTGTAAAGACCCAGGAGGAGGCTGCCATTTCTATTGGCTAAAGCACACACCGGTCAGTCCTTTGTAAGCACACACTGTCAGCATTGGCACCCAAACTAGAGGAAGGCTTTTCCATATCCCTATTCACCTCAGTCCCTGCCGCCCCCTCCCCAGGTGGGGGTGGAGGGTTGCCAGATTCTCATACGTCCGAGGCCCATGTCAAACAGTACACGTTCACTCCGGGGATCCAGACGTGGACCTTGTCTAGGCACCCAGCATGCTGGTGCCGTCAGCCCTCCCAGCACATGTTGCCTTTGGAGTGTGTTATGCTTACTTGTGTTTCCCGTGGTGCCTTCTAAATGCTATAGAAAAACCCCTGACACTTTTTAACTTGTAAAAACAAAAGGGTTAATTTGATAGGTTTTGAGATAGTCTCTCATAAACTCCTGCCTGGCTTTGAACTCTCTTTTAGTTTTAGCTGAGACTGGTCTAGAACTCCTGATACTCTTGCACATTTCCAGCATGCTGAGATTACAGGTATGTGCCATCATGCCTGGAAGAAAGAGTTTATTTCAGCTCACAGTTTCAGAAGCTCCAGTCCAGGATCTGTGGGCCTGCTGCTTCCAGGTCCAGGGCAAAGCACACATCATGGTAGGAGCACACGGAGGAGTGAACTCCTTCATTTCATTGCTGGGAAACCAAAAAAACCTAGGAGGGACCAAGGTCTCACTACCTCCTTCATGGGCATGCCCTCAATGACCTATTGACCTTCCACTTGATCTCTATCTTAAAGGTCTTGCCATCTTCCAATACACCTTCCTAAGGACCTACAGTATAGCACATGGATCCTTGGAATACACTCAGATCCTAACTAAAGCAATAACCCAATATAATATGCTTCTTATTTCACATTTTGCCTTTTTCAATGACATATGAACCCCATGGGGATGGTGATTTTTCTCCTGGAGCTGACATTGTACCCAAGGCTTCATGTACACAACCTTACATATATGCTAGACAAGTGTTCTCCTGCTGAGCTGCAGCCCCAGCCTGAGGCCAAGGAGTCTGTCTGCTGTTTACTGGTGTTCCCAAGCACAGATAAGTTAGTGAGCACATGAAGGCTGGCCTTATGAGAGGATTATATGCACATTATTATATGCTAATTTATGTGCATAGATTATCTTAGATGAGATCACTGTGCCCAGAATATGTGGGAGGTCTCTCTGGGGGCATTTTGGGGGTCAAGCTCTTGGCCTTCTATGCCAAGAATGCCAATAAACTAATCCGGATAAGAAATGAGCTGATTTGTAATACAGGTCAACCTGACCACCAACTCAGCATTTGATAACTCACACAGTGACTCAGGATCCGTGACTCGGTCAGATGAGCTCTGGAACATGCGGGCTGCAGTCCCTTTTGGAGGAGGTTAACCAAGAAGACAAAGACCCCAGGGGCTTTTCCATTCTCCCTAGGGGCAGAGACTGCATGTAGCGTGAGCTGGTCTCCAGGACACTGGCTGTCATTTCTTCCTGGATACTGCAGGTCACTTCCTAAGGAAGCAACTTGAGATGGAGTTTAGAACATGGGCCTGGGACCCACCTCTGTGGAAGAGAAGGGATGTATGAGCAGAACTGCTGTGCAGAATTCAGCTGACCAACAGCCCAAGGCTGAAATGCAGTTGAGGCGCCCAGCATTTGCAGCAAAATGGACCAACCATTACATGTGGCCACCTGAAAAGGGACAGGGACAGGGACAGGGAGCTCTCTGCAGCTGAGACCATTGTTGCCCATACTTCAGCAGCTGATGGCAAATGTTTTCTTAAACAGGAGTCTAGGTACCTAGCTTGTTGGCACATTCCTTTAATCCCAGCGCTTGTTAGGCAGAGGCAGGTGGATCACCGTTAATTCAAAGCCAGTCTAGTCTACACAGCAAGTTCCATGCCAATCAAGACAATATAATGAGACTTTATTTCAAAACAAACAAGCAAAAACAAGAGTCTGGGCAATGCTTCCTTCTTTAACATTTTTTTTTAGATTTATTTACTTTATTTCATGTGTATTCATGTTCTGCCTGCATATGTGTCATGCATTATGTGTGAACCTGGTGCCCTTGGAGGTCAGAAGAAGACATTGGCTCCACTGTAATTGGAGTTATAGATGGTTGTGAGCCACCATGTGGGTTCTGGGAATCAGGCGTGGGTCCTCTGCAAGAGCAACTAACTCTTAACCACTCAGCCAACTCCCCAGCCCCAAGATGATAAGGTATTTAAGACAGGGGCCCAGGGATAATCTTCAGGTCATTGAGGCAAGCCCTTGAAGGAGGTAGTGAATCTTTAGTCCCTCCTGGAGATCTTTACTTTATTTATCAGCCATGAAATAAAGGGGTTGAATCTTCTATGCCTTCCTGCCATGATGTTTTTCATTTTAAACTGTATTAAAAATGCAAAAAAAAAGAGATGGCTCAGTGGTTAAGAGTTCACACTGCTCTTTTGTTGATGAATTTTGTTCCCAGACCCCACATAGGTCAACTCACAACCCTCTCTAGGTACAACTCCTGGGGATCCAACAGCTTCTTCTGGCCTCCAAGGAAACCTGCACACAAATAAAAATAAAAAATGTAATGCAAAAACTGTCTCCAAACATATTACTGCTAGCGTGCTGGGTACTGGACCCAAGGTCTCTCACACACTAGGCAAGCAGTCTGCTACTGAGCTGCATGGGGCATCCCTCCCATGCAGACCTCAGCCGACCTACAGCTCAAAGCTGAAATGCAACCAGAGGTGCCCAGCGTTTGTACAAAACTGGACCAACCATTATGTGTGGCCACCTGGGCAGGGTATGACCTCGGGCCAGGTGGCTTTCTGCAGCTGAGGCCACCTGTTGGCCACACTCCAGCGGCTGCTGTCAAGTGTTTTCTCAAACAGGAGTCTAGACACCTAGCATGGTGCTGAATAACTTTAATCCCAGACCCTGGGAGGCAGAGGCGGGTGGATCACTGTGAATTCAAGGCCAGTCTGGTCTGCATAAAGAGTTCTAATACAGAATTTTAAACACAAACATAATTTTTGTCTCATTGCAATCTCTTTCTCTCTTTTATCTTGGTTTGTTTGTTGTGTGTTAGTTTTGACCTCTGTTGATATTTTGTCTTACTGTCTAGTTGGAAGAAGGGCTGAGCTGCATTCAGAAGTTGAAGGAGATGTGATCCTTTTCCTCATCCAGGTTTCAGGGCACGAAAGGACTTTCACATCCACTTTCCCTATCCTGCCGCATTCGGAGGTACTGGACATCTGTGAAAATAGCTCCAGGCTAGGCTGCACCTCCACCCCCACCCAGTTCTCTATCCTGTAACTCAGGCCACCCCTTCCAGGCTGCTTCCCGCGGAGCTCCAGGCCATTAGCTGAGGCGGTGACCTTGACCCTAGCTAGACCCTGCAAATGAAGGGCCTGCCTCCAAACAGTGTGGATAGATTTGACCCGCAGTGACCTGCTGTGACTGGTCATGTTGTCCCCCTCTTAAGACAGTGCTCCACCAAGGCAGTGCCCAGACATAAAAAGGTCGGACTGGGCTGGAGCAGCCATCACCTTGGTGGGTCGCGGACTCCGAGCACCAGCAGCGCCATGGCCTGCCCCAGTCTCGCTTGCTGCCTCCTTGGCCTCCTGGCTCTGACCTCCGCCTGCTACATCCAGAACTGTCCCCTGGGCGGCAAGAGGGCTGCGCTGGACTTGGACATGCGCAAGGTGAGTCTCCCCCATCCCGTCCGGTCCCAGCAGGGAAGACTCCCACCCGCAGAGAGCATCCCGGCACCCTTGCCAGCCCTACCCTAGCCTCGCGTGGGAAGCCAGGGCGTTGGGCCTGGTTAGGCTCCCGCTTGACGCCGCGGAGCGGAGACAACGCCCGAGCACCCACTGTCCCTCGCCCCGGTACGGGACCGTGCTCCCCGCCCACCGTGTCCCTGCCCGCAGTGCCTCCCCTGCGGCCCCGGCGGCAAAGGGCGCTGCTTCGGGCCCAACATCTGCTGCGCCGACGAGCTGGGCTGCTACGTGGGCACCGCCGAGGCGCTGCGCTGCCAGGAGGAGAACTACCTGCCCTCGCCCTGCCAGTCGGGCCAGAAGGCGTGCGGGAGCGGGGGCCGCTGCGCCGCCGCGGGCGTCTGCTGCAGCCCGGGTGAGCAGGAGGGGCCGGCAGCGCAGCCCGGCGGGGGACCTTCGGGTTTGCTGCTCCAGCCACTGACCCATTTTTCTTGCAGATGGCTGCCGCACGGACCCCGCCTGCGACCCTGAGTCTGTCTTCTCCGAGCACTGAGCCCTCTTGGGGATACCTTTAGAGCTCACCCTTCACTCCCCAAAGCCACTGCCAGAAAGAAATAGCAAATAAAGCAGATTTCCTCTTCAAACTTGACTGGTGTCTAATTGTCAGAAACGGGAGGGAGGAACGGCTTCGGGATCACGGGCCCTGGCAATTCAGAGCAAGGACAGCCCAGCAGGCTGCTCGGGGGACAGGGTGCTCTATGGGCTGCCACCACCCACCCTGTATGTTAGCTACATTTCCCATTCCCTACTGGAGTGGGCCTGTGGCAGACAGACTTAGAGCAGCATTTGAAAGTCCAAACAGCCATGGTGGACATCTGTGGAAAAGACAAGGCCTGACTAGGGACTGAGTGAAGGGCAGTCAGACAGGCAGGGGAACTCATCCAGTCGCTTCCTGATCTGAGAGGAGACTTTAGCCACACCCTCAGGTTGAGGGAGCAAGCCTGGCCTGGAAAGAAGGGTCTTGGCGGAGCATGGTAGTTACAGAGTTATAAGATTTCTATACAGAGGCCTCAAGGAGGCCACAGCTGGAAAGATCAAGAACCAGCTGTCCTCTGCTGTCCTCAGTGCGAGGCCTGTTTCTGCCTCTGCAGGACAGCATTCTCTGGGGCAGCATGGAATCTAAGAGCCCGTGGGCACAAAAGGACCACAAAACATAGAGCCCACAGGCAAACAGCAAAACCCACGCTCTATACTGCTCATCCAATGCTGGATCAAATCCACTCCCCGTGCCTCAAAACATGCCTCGCTTAGCTGCGGGTGTTCTCAACAATGATGGCAGAAGGCGCATGCCCCAACCCCACTCCCACACAGGGGCACCTGATTCTTTGTTAGAATAAAAAGTGAAGGCATGGGTGGAGCTCAGTGGAGGAGGGTAAGGCCCTGGGCTCCGGGCCATCACAACACGTAAATAAACATACAAACAAGCACTCTCTGTGGGTCTCACGCCCAGCAAAAGAACACAATGACCCCCATCACCACATGTGGAACTCACAGACAGGGTGAAGGCCAAAAAGATATATGAAAGAGACTTCAAGATTGATTTGTTGTTTCTTGTTTTGTTTTGTTGTTGTTTTTTTTTTTTTCATTTTTCTGGGGCTGAGTTTTGAAGATTTTCTACCTTAAGACTTTTATTCTGTTAAATTGCCATTTCTGCGTATGTGTCTCTGTGAGAATATGTGCACATGAGCGCAATACCCATGGAGACCCGAAGAGGGCGTCACTACCACTAAACCTGGAGTCGCAGGTGATTTTGAGTCATCCTGTGTGGGTACTGGGACCAGAACTGAGGTCCTCTGCAAGAACAACGTGCTTTTTAACTCCTGAGCCATCTCTCCAGCCTAAATTTTTCTTAATTATAGTTCATTATTTCGTTATTGTGTGGATGTGGGTGGGGGGGGGGGTGCACACATGCCACAGCATGCGGAAGTCAGAGCTCTGGGCATCGGCTCATATAAGCCCCTTTGATTTTGGAGGCTGAAGAGGGAGGTAAGTGTTCACTGTGAATTCTAGAAGTGCCTTTCTGTGGCTCTGTAGCTGGGTAAGGTCCTCCCTGAAAGGGAGAGAGAATAGAAGGTCCAGTGGGCAAAAGCAATTCCTCCTCTTGAGGAATAGGAGAATGATTCTAGAAGCAGGTCGGGGAAAGAGGGCTTACAATTCTCCACCTGGGCACAGGAGCAGAGTGAGGGGTCTCAACCTCATCCTGAAGCGGCTCGTACATCAGCCGGAGGAATCAAATCAAGTGCAGCCAAGTCTCCAGCTACTCCCGCCTCCTCCTCTTGCTTTTCGGTCTGGTCTTTTCCTTGGCCCTATCCTCGTGGAGTTCAGGCCCTGAGAGGGCCACATGGGAAGAAGGCTGGGGTAGAAGTCCACCTAGCCGCTGTACCCTGGTTAAACCAAGGCATGCAGATAGACTTAAAGATGCTGGGATGGGGGCTGGAGAGATGGCTCAGCCTTTAGGAGCACTGGCTGCTCTTCCAGAGGTCCTGAGTTCAATCCCAGCAACCACAACCATCCGTAATGAGATCTGGTGCCCCTCTTCTGGCACGCAGGCATACAAGCTGCAGAACACTGTATACATAATCAATAAATAAATCTAAAATTAATAAAAAAAAAAGATGCTGATATGGGAAGCAAAAGACACCTTGACTCTGTCCAGGTGCGGAGCCACCCAGTCAGGTCACTCAGACTGACCTCTGTCTTTCACAGTGCCCCAGACCTCAGAGCCTGCAGAGCATCCCAAAGGAGATGCAGCATCTTGTGGTCCCTAAACCTGGACCAAGATGGCATATGAAGAGGATGCCCAAGACAGATGAAGCAGAGAGAAGGGTAGGAAGCGAACAGGAGT
Organism: Onychomys torridus; assembly: GCF_903995425.1. Lineage (NCBI taxonomy): Eukaryota > Metazoa > Chordata > Mammalia > Rodentia > Cricetidae > Onychomys > Onychomys torridus. The sequence continues at coordinate 58,043 of NW_023412907.1, forward strand.
GGGGGCGGAGTGGGGCAGAAGAGACCAGGAAAGGATGGAAGGCCTGGGAGAGCAGCCCGAAGGCCAAGACACTGGCAGGCTTGGGGGAAGGGCCAGTGCTGAGGTATTCAGTTCTCAGCTTTCGCATGCTAGTTCACAACCATCGGTAACTCCAGACCTAATGAACCCGATGCCTTCTGACCTCTACAGGCACCCATACTGCACAGACATACACAACGGAAAAACACCCGTGCACATAAATAAACCTAAAATTTTAGGAACAAAAGAAAAGCTAATGAGGAGAAGGCGGGGAAGGAGGGACAGAGGCCAAGTGCTCGTGCCAACTTTGCTCCAAAATTGGATGTACTAAAAAGGGAAAAGGTGCTTATGTCTGGGAGCTGCTGTGTGTGTGCCTTGGTGCTGGACTTGAGCGTTTGTCAGGGTCTATAGCTGTAGTTGAGGTCAAGAATCATGGAAATGCCCTCCAGAAGTTGTTTTTTTTTTCCTGTCTGCCCTTCTCTTCCCATCCTCCTCCTTCCTCTATGGTGCTGGGGATCAAATCCAGGCTAGGGAAGCATTCTGCTAATGAGCTACAGCCACAGCCTGGCTTATCTCCCTGCCTGAGAGCAGGTATAGGTTTGCACGTGTGCCTGTAGGGGACTTGCTGCTGGGCTCTCAGGGGTCTGCCTCTCAGTGGCTGGGATAGAGATAGTGGGTAGAGATAGCAGCAGGTGACACTGTCTCATTTAGGTCTGGGTTAAGTCTCTGCTCTTTCTCCCACCCAGGCACCGTCTTGGGCAAAAGTGACTCTGCACTGGAAACCAGGAGAGGTCGCTCAGGTTGTTTGTGTCTTAGTCTGGGATGATACTGGGGCCCCCCACCCCCACCCCCACCCCCGGCTGGTCCTCTTAGTTCTCTGTCACTCTCGCTGATTTGTCATGTCTTGCTCTGTCTCCTTTGTCCACCAGTGTCCTACCTCTCTGCTTTTATTTCGCTCTTAGGCAGAGACTCGCTAACCACCCTCTTCAGAGCCTCGCTGGGCCTAAGGCCTTGCCCTTCTTCTGAGCTTGGGGCTGCCTTTGTCCTGAGTATTGAGTGGGTATCCAGGAGCTCTAGAACGCTTCCCTTATACTGTAAGTCTTACAGGTTCTGCCTTTCTGGGCGTGGAGGCCTGGACTGTCCGCGACTTTGGGTGCCGGGGATCAGCCAGTGCAGAGTAGAAAGTTCGCACTCCAAGCTCCCCCCACCCCACCCCTCGCCACCCCAGAGGTAGAGGCAGACAGACACCAGGGTGCATTTTTTAAAGTTTATTTCCATGCTGTAGGGGCGAGGAGTGAGGGCGACGGCTCAGTAGACCCGGGGCTTGGCAGAATCCACGGCCTCGCGCGTCCCGGCCAGCTGCAGCAGCCGGAGCAGCAGCGCCCGGGCGGGCCCGTCCAGCTGCGTGCCGTTGTTCGGCTCGTGGGCGCGGGTGAGCCGGAGAAAACCCTCGCGACACTCGGGCTCGGTCACGCAGCTCTCTGAGGGGAAGGAGCTGTGAGCGCAGACGCCCTGGGGTGGGCGCAGCTCCAGGGGTGCAGTCCCAACGCTGCCCTCCCACCCTGACCACCCCGCTTCTCACCCTCCAACCCGGCGTCCCTGCCCCCACCTCGCGCCCTCATTCCCACCCACCCCCCGCTAAACACCCTCCTCCGCCCTCCCACCTACCCCTCCCCGCAACCCCACCCCACCCCACCCCACCCCGCGCCGGGCTCCGTGCGCACCGTCGCTGCAGCAGACGCCCGCGGCGGCGCAGCGGCCCCCGCTCCCGCACGCCTTCTGGCCCGACTGGCAGGGCGAGGGCAGGTAGTTCTCCTCCTGGCAGCGCAGCGCCTCGGCGGTGCCCACGTAGCAGCCCAGCTCGTCGGCGCAGCAGATGTTGGGCCCGAAGCAGCGCCCTTTGCCGCCGGGGCCGCAGGGGAGGCACTGCGGGCAGAGACACGGTGGGCGGGGAGCGGGGACACGAGTGGCGGTGGGAGCCCAGGGCCACCCTGCTGCTGTCCCGGCCTCGCGCTGCAGGTGCCCTGGCGCTCTCCAGGCCGAGCCCCCAGTCAAGGGCAGGAGTGGAAATCTGAACTGCTAGGTCACCAGGAGGGTCGGGTCTCACTAGGAGCTCTCAAAACCCTCACCTGCCTTGGCAGAGAGTCTCCCCGGGGCTGCAGCACTTGGGGACCTTGCTCAGCTCTGAGGTGTCACTGGTATGCAGCAATCTCTCAGAGGCTTACTTCTCTGACATTCAGATGGCCCTCCTTCACATCCCAAGCCCTCCCCCCATCACCCCTCCTCCCATCACCCCCCACAGAGCACTCCTGCTTCTTCTAGAGCGTTCACTCCTCATTTTCGGGCCTTGCTCTTACCCCTGCCCCAAGCCGGAGGGCCTTAACCTCCTGGCCACCTAATTTACCCTATTAGGTAGGCGGCAGGGACCAAATTAGGGTGATGTGTGCACGGGCACCTGGTGCCTCAAGCCTCCAAAGGAGCTCTGCAAACAGAAGGTGGACTGTGGGAGCTTGTCTACCTGACTGCTCCAGCCTGTTCCATAACTCAAAAGTGTGGCCTGGACCAAATCGAGCCTGGTGCTGGATTGCCCTGAGCTCTGCCAGACAAAAGATTTGGGCAAGAGGCCGGTTAGGTATGGGACATACTCCACTCAGGCATGCAGCACAGGGCGATGGCCGTCTTCTTGTGGACAGGAAGAACTTGTCACTGGTGACTAGAAGGAGCTTTGAGAGGCTGAGCTGGGTGGGGAGGGCCTTAGATTCAGGCTAGAACAGATCTTTGTATAATCGAGCCAGTCCTGATGAGCTGACACCCACCCCCCTCCCCCAGGTGTGCAGAGAGGCCTGGGCACCCAGTTCAGCCTGCTCCCGTCCCAAGCCCAGTTATGAGGAAGTATCTCTCATTTTCTGGCATACCCCCTGCACGGGGACAGTGTCCTTCTTGCAGCTCCCCTGACACTTGGTCCCTTCTCACCCTTATTAGCAGTCTGTCCACTAGGCTACATTGCCTCTTTCCAGGAACCTCCCCTAAAGTCTGACTTCTCTGACAATTTGTTTCCCTCTCCTAGCCCATCACCCATTCCTAGGGCACTGCCAGAGGCCCTGAAACGGACCACAGTGGTACCTGTCTCAGCTCCATGTCAGACATGGCCCTCTTGCCGCCTCTCGGGCAGTTCTGGAAGTAGCAGGCAGAGGTGAAGGCCAGCAGGCTCAGGAAGCAGGCAGACAGCGTAGCGTTGAGCATTCTGGCGAGCATAGGTGGGTACTGTGTGCAGCGCTTCTCTGTTGGCTCTGTTCTGCTGCCCTGGCGGGCTGTCTATTTATGTCTGCAGGTGTTCCCTAGGAGGCGACAACGTGGCTGCTAACCCCCTCTCCAGTGGCTCCCCAGGAGCCCACGGCCGACAGGTCCCAAGCTGTCAGCAGTGATTCAGGCGTCTGGGGACACACGTGGGCCTGTCTGTGCAGAGCATGTTGGAGGAGGGGGCAGGCCAGCAGGCTGTCATTGGCCACGGTGTGACTGGAGCAACTGTCACAGTGAATGTAGTGCTGTATGATCTGGGAGGTGAGCCGACGCAAGGATCACCTGGAAATCTTATCTGAGCAGCCTAGCTGCCCTCAACAGGTTATAGGGGTCAATGGGCCCCATCCAGTAAGGGCTGTCATGTTAGAGCAGGGTCAGGACCAGGAGGGGTGGGGAAAGCTTGTAGATGCAGGGCAGAGTGAGTGAGAGAATCACACATACCAGGTGGGCTTTGAAGGTAATTCCCATTTGCAGCCTCATTGGCCAAAAGCCACAGTTATGACATCAAGGGCAGCACACAGATTCAGAGGTCTGTTCTGTGCTGGATGTGGCTGGCTTCAAGATGCTCAGGTTGGCCGGACAGTGGTGGCACACACCTTTAATCCTCCCAGCACTCGGGAGGCAGAGCCAGGTGGATCTCTGTGAGTTCGAGGCCAGCCTGGGCTACCAAGTGAGTTCCAGGAAAAAGGCACAAAACTACACAGAGAAACCCTGTCTCGAAAAACCAAAAAAGAAAAAAAAAAAGATGCTCAGGTTGTTTCTACCCCCACGCATGCCCTGAGAATGGAGTCTTGGGGAGAGTGCCTGTCTGGTTCCCACTAAGGACATGAACTGGGAAGCTACTGTGAGAATGAACTCCAGACTCAGGAAGGTGCAAAGACCATGCGGAAGATCTGGTGCACGGGCCTGGGGTCTGAGCTACCTGGGGAGCTAAAGGAGGAAGGTCAACAGTGCCAGACTGGGCAACTCAGTGAGACCCTGTCTCCATAGTCATAGCTCAGGAATAGTCCTGGGTGAAATCCCAGGTACTAAAAAGAGGAAAAGGCTGAGGAGAGAGACAGTACAGTCTCAGGCCTAAGGCAGGAGTGAAAGAAGATTGCTCTGCGGGAGGAAGTGGGAGGAACCACAGCCAGACAGGTCCAGTCTGAGGAAGCAGGGTTAGTTCCTGACTTGAGGCTGTACGTCATTTGTTTCTTTCTAAGGCAGTCTAATGTAGCCCAGGCTGGCCCTGAACCTATTATGTGGCTTTGAACTCTTAATCTTTCTATTTCCACCTCTCCAGGGCCAGATTATAGGCATGCACCACACTCAGCGCCGGTCTTCACAGCCTCCTTTCACTGGGCTACCAGGAAAACCCTCTGGTTTGGGGCCCAGACTAGCCAGCCCATTCTTTCTAGACTGTGCACAGGCCAGGACCCTTCCAGCTCCCATAGGCTTCTGCTACCTCTCCTAAGTATATTTAGTGTACATTTGGCCTCTACCTCACCAAGTACAGTGGGGCTTGGTAGCCAATCTCTCTCTTTT
>NW_023412908.1:0-3388 GCF_903995425.1 Onychomys torridus
TTTCACACTTAATAATCCCAGCATTCAGGAAGCAGAGGCAGCTGGACTGCTCTATTTGTGGCCAACCAGGTCCACATAAGGAGTTCCGGGTTTGGCATTTAGCTCAGTGGTAGAGTGCTTGCCCAGCAAGCTCAGAACCCTGGGCTCAATCCTCAAATAAATAAATAAATAAATAAATAAATAAATAAATAAACAAACAAAATAAGAGCTTCATTTAGGGGTTGGAGATTTACCTCAGTGTTAGAGCACTGGCCTAGCAAGCACAAGGCCCTGGGTTCAGTCCTCATCTCTGGCAAAAAAAAAAAAAAAAAAAAAGAAAAGAAAAAGAGGAGTTCCTAGGCAGCCAGTAATCAAGCCAAATTGAGTCTGGAATAAAATAATGATTCACTCATATGATTCCAGTAAGATAGCTCAATTCATGCCAGGGGTGTATTGTTGAGCTCAATTTCAAACACAAACACATATACACTAAAACAAATACACATACAAAATAAACACATAAACTAAAATAAATTACACATATACACTCAAAGAACACAAATACTGCAAAACTCCTATACATATGAGTATGTAAACATGCATACTAAATTTTTGTTTTGTTTTGTTTTGTTTTTCGAGACAGGGTTTCTCCGTGTAGCTTTACACCTTTCCTGGAACTCACTCTATAGCCCAGGCTGGCCTTGAACTCACAAAGATCCTCTGGGCTCTGCCTCCTGAGTGCTGGGATTAAAGGCGTGCGCCACCACCGCCCTGCTGAAATTAATTTTTTAAAAGATTTATTTATTTGTTATGTATACAGAAGAGGGCACCAGATCTCATTACAGATGGTTATGAGCCAACATGTGGGTGCTGGGAATTGAACTCGGGATCTCTGAAAGAGCAGTCGGTGCTTTTAACCTCTGAGCCATCTCTCCAGCCCCCCCACCTTTTTAGGACTGAAATTAAAAAGAAAAACAAAACAAGAGGTGTGTGTGGGATCCACTTATTACTCACCAGCCACACCTAGGAATTTGAATTATGGTTCTGAGCACAGAAGCTCCCAGATCCTGGTTGGGCATGACTGCATGAAGAGACCTGACCTTGTCTCTACGTAAAATTAAACAAAATCAAATAAATGATCTGGGAACATGTTACAATGTTAGAATCCTTGTGTAATGGGATGAAATCTCATTACCAAATCAATCTACCAAGATATTTCATGTCATGTTTTATTTGAGACCACTAGCCAGGACTGGGCTGAACATATACTCTAGAGATTAGATTTCCTTGGAATCCTGACTCTTCCTCCAAAGTGCTGGTTTTATAGGTTCCTGCTATCATGCCTCTGCAGTCTTTTAAAAGCAGAGGGCAGCTGGGTGGTGGTGGCACACACCTTTAATCCCAGCACTTGGGAGCAGAAGCAGGCAGCTATCTTTGAGTTTGAGGACAGCCTGGTCTAAAAAGCGAGTTCCAGGAAAGTCACAAAGCTACACAGATAAACCCTGTCTCAAAAAAACATAAATAAATAAATAAATAAATAAATAAATAAAAAAAAAAAATAAAAGCAGAGTGCACTAGCTACCCAGGCATGGTAGCCAAAACAGAGAACCAGAGAACTCCAATACTCTCAATGGCAGGCAGGAATATGATGAGAGGGGGAAGCCTGGGCTACATAAAGAGTTGCATTCAGGTTTGGAAGCATGCCCAATTCCACTTAAGCCTCCACTGTAGGCACACCCATATTTTTATATTTTGGTTGTGAGTCTAGCTAAGTCATCTCTCCAGCCTACAACACCATTTTTTTGTTCTTGTTTTTGGTTTTTCCAGACAGGGTTTCTCTAGCTTTGGAGCCTGTCCTGGACAAGCTCTGTAGACTGGGCTGGCCTCACACTCACAGAGATCCACCTGCCTCTGCCTCCTGAGTGCTGGGATTACAGGCATGCGCCACCACCGACCCGCTACAACACATATTTTTAAAAGTTAAGAAGTCTATACTGGAAATGGTTGAGAGAAAGCCCAAACTGTCCTAGTCTGGTGATCGGATAGCCAAACACCCTAACTGTTGTGCTAGAACTCTTATCCAATAACTGATGGAAGTGGATGCAGAGATCCTCGGCAGGCCCCAGGTGCAGCTCCAGGAGTCCAATTGGCAAGAAAGAGGAGAGATTGTAAGAGCTAGAACTGTTGAGACCAAGATTGGAAAAAGCACAGGGACAAATAGCCAAACTAACAGAAACACATGAACTATGAGCCAAAAGCTGAGGAGCCCCCAACTGGATCCGGCCTTCTGGATAAGTGAGACAATTGAACAGCTTGAACTGTTTGGGAGGCAACCAGGCTGTGGGACCAGGACCTGTCCTTAGTGCATGAGCTGGCTGTTTGGAACCTGGGGTTTATTCGGGGATGTTTTGCTCAGCCTGGGAGGAGGGGACTGGACCTGCCTGGACTGAATCTATCAGGTTGAGCAGGTTGAGCTGAATCCCCAGGGGAGTCTTTGCCCTGGAGGAGATGGGAACGGGGGGCTGGGGATAGGCGTGTGGGGGGGAGGACAGGGGAACCCATGGCTGATATGTAAAATTAAATGAAATTATTATTTTTTTTAAAGTTAAGAAGTCTAGATATTTTTCCTAAAGTTTTTCTTTTCCTAGACCCCAGTGCAGACTGCAACATGGGAAATCTTCCTTGTAGCCTCCCATGCACTAGCATCTCCACCTCAGAATTCGAGCCTGTCCTGGTGCTCTCAGTAAATGGCATGGCCCTAGAGCTGCTTTAGGGGAAAAGTTGTTTATCTTGGTTTGGCTTTACACTTCAGAAGTGGAGTCCTCAACAGGGACCTAAAGGGAGGGCCGGTGAATGAGGGACAAAAGACAAAGAATGAGAGCAAGACAGGATATCTGATCAAGCTCCAAAATTTTATTTTTCTCTAAAGGCATATATAGGTAGGCAAAGGGGGTTGCAAGCAGGAAGGGACTTCATTATGGGCTGTTCAGCCAGCAGGGAATGTTGCTCTGGTTGTTATCTATCTACTCTTGCCTAACTGCCTCATTGCTTAACTGCAGCTCATTCACCTGATATCTGAGAAGAGCTCCTGGTGCTATGGAGTCTTAAGCAAAGCCTAAGAAGAGAAGAGAGAAGCCTAAATATGGCAGCATGTGTGTCAAGGGTCGCTTAGTCTTATGGCTCTCGTCAAGACAGGATCTGGCAGCACAGCCAGGTAACCACGAGTTTATAGACCTTCTACCTCAACCCCAAATTACTATATAAAGCTGTGCTTCCCCAGCCTAACCTTTAAAACCCTTAAAAGTGAAGGGCGGTGCCAGGCATTTCAGATCCTCCTTAGTCCTTCCCTGGCAGGATCCATGTGTGGAGAGCAGAGCCCAGGTAACTTGGGACACTGGCACTGCCTTTT
>NW_023412909.1:0-5884 GCF_903995425.1 Onychomys torridus
TATCAATATACAAATTATCTTAAATAGGAATGTAAAAAGTTTATATTTGTATCAACATATAAGAATTCATAACAGTGCAAAGGCTGGTATATTACTAAATTTGTTTACTAATGTATATGACAGTCTACCATAATATCTTATACCTATCCATTCCATTTCTTCTTTTCCCTTTTTTTTGAGACATATTTTCTTTCCTTAAGGAGAGTACTGAGTTTAACAGTTTCTTCCACCCCCAACCCTAGAACCATTATCCATAACCCTGAGAAATATGAAACCTTAGGGAGAAGGGGCGTCGTTTTCTTAGAATTGCTTCCTGCTGTTTAGGAAGCGATGGTATCTCTGTTGGGTGTTGTGAGAAAGCTCAGATAGTTAAATCTCAGTTAGACTAACTGTAGATTCTGCAGCAACTCTCAGAGTAATGGGTAAGATTGTCTGAAATTTTGGCAAGAAGTGTAATATGATGATGATTACCATGGCATCATTCTGGACTGGGTAGAGTTGTTGTTGTTGGGGCCCCATCTTCCTTCTGGAGACTTCAGAGATTGCTATTGGAAAAAACTTATTTTTTTATCAGAATGGAAGGTTTGGATTTAAAGATGTCATGACATGTAAGAAAGGATTCCAAGAAATCAAGAGTAAGCATGGAGAGAATTAGAATCTTGAAGATAATGGTCCCTTATAATTGGTTTCCTTCTGTCTCACACCAGAGGGCTCTTCTGATATGGGACTGAAGAATCTCTCAACCTTTTCTTTTATCAATATGCTTGGGTTTAGAGAAGGAGTGAGCCAGTTCCATCTCCAAATCCAGCTTGGTTTATAATTAAATTGGAACCACAACTATTCTAGATTGATAGAGATATAGATGTTAGACAGTGATATCTTACCCTGTGTAGATTGGTACCAATAGATTCTTTCTTTCTGCTGTAAACATCTGGATATCCAAGGCCTTATGATTTCTGGAAGATGGGTATTTCCATTATCCTGGAAAGACAAAAACAGAACCCTACCCCAACCTTTGATTGTTAAAATTTTCTTACAACCTGAAGAGATGTCCACATTGATGGATGATCTTTTACTCTCCTTGCCATCCAAGGGGCTTTTCTCCCTTGTTCGAATCGAATTTTTATTAATTTTGTTGGTATCCATAGCTTTTCTTCTCCTGTGGAAACAAAAGCAAAACCCCTTCCCCAATGTAGGACATATCCAGTTTCCATTCTGAGGTCAACCACATCTTTGAAATAAAACCGGTTGGTTTAGCTCAGGAGTTTTGTCTGTCGTCCAATGTCTCTCCGCAGCTGTTGTTCCTTTCTCATCAGCATTGAGAAAATTCAAGGTTAATAAAGCACTATGCAATCTATTTCTAGGAGTCATTGTTACCTGTTGCTGTTTATTTAGCATATCCTTTAAAGTTCGATTGGATCTTTCTATGACTGCTTGGCCTGTGGGATTGTGTGGTGTATACCTGTAACATGCTTTATATTGTAATAAGCAAAGAACTGTCTCATTTTATTGGAGACATATGCTGGGGCATTGTCTGTCTTAATTTGTACAGGTATTCCCATGATGGCCATAACTTCTAATAGGTGTGTAATCACAGAATCAGCCTTTTCAGAACTCATAGGAGTTGCCCACTGAAATCCTGAATAGGTGTCAATGATATGGTGTACATACTTTAATCTTCCAAATTCTGCAAAATGAAACACATCCATCTGCCAAATTTCATTTCTTTGTATACCCTTTGGATTGCTTCCTGCAGGTAATGGAGTTTGGTTATAGAAGGAACAAGTAGGACATTTTTTCACAATATCCTTAGCTTGTTGCCAAGTAATGGAGAAATCCTTCTTCAAACCTTTGCTATTTACATGGTGTTTCTTATGAAATTCTGAGGCTTCTAGCACATTACCTATTAGTAACTGATCAAATCTCATCATTACCTTGTGCTAGAGGTCCTGGCAGACCTGTATGGGATCTGATATGTGTTATATATATATATAGGATGTTCCCTTTTTCTGATGATTCCTGCAATTGTATGAATAATGAAAGTTAATTCTGTATTATCAGGAATAAATTCAGCAGTTTCAATGTGTAAAACAACTCTCTCTGCATATTGAGAGTCAGTGACTATATTGAGGGGTTCTGTGAAGTCCATCAGTACCATAAGAACGGCATACAGTTCTGCCTTTTGTACAGAGCTGTATGGACTTTGTACTACTTTACTTAAGTCTCCTGATTTTGTATCCTGCTTTCCTGATTTATTTGCATCTGTATAGAATGTGAGGACTCCAGAAATTGGCTTGTGTCGTACAATGTGAGGAAGGACCCATTCAGTCTTCTTTATGAATTCTATTCTCTTGCTTTTGGGATAATGGTTGTTAATCTCTCCCAAAAAGTTACTGCAGGCTCTCTGCCAGTATTCATTATCTTTCCCATAGTGATGAAATTTCCTCATTAGTTAAAGGTACTACAATTTTCTGCTGGGGTCCCCATTCCTGTCAACTGACGAAGTCTTTAATTTACCTTTTTGAATCAAATCAGAGCTCTTTTCTATATAAGTCTTTAATTTCTTATTTGGTTTACGTGGTAGGAATATCCATTCCAATATAATATCTTCCCTCTGCATCAAAATACCTGTGGGGGGAATGTCTGGAGGGGGAATATGACAAGAATACATTTAAGTTCTGGATCCACACGATCCACATGTGCTTCTCGAATTGTCTTTTCTACTAGAGCCAATTCCTTCTCAGCTTCAGCTGATAATTCTCTTGGGCTATTTAATTCTTTGTCCCCTTCTAGAGTATTAGCCAAATTTTGTAGTCCATGTTTGGGTATTCCCATGATACCCAATAAGTTGGAAATGCTTCCTAACAACTTTTTGAAAATCATTAAGAGTCTTTAATCGATCTCTCCTCAGTTGTTACCTTTTGGGGTCTAATTTTTTGTAACTCTATCTTATATCCTAAGTAATTAATAGAATCTCCTCTTTGTATTTTTTCAGGAGGCAATTTTGCAGTCCCCAGCGAGGCAAAACTTTATTTTACTTCTTCAAACATGCTTTCTAATGTGTCTAACTTTGGATCTGCTAATAGGATATCATCCATATAGTGATAAATTATGGATTGTGGAAACTTTACACGAATTAACTCCAATGGTTTTTGCACAAAGTATTGGCATAAGGTAGGGCTGTTTAACATTCCCTGTGGGAGGACCTTCCATTGATATCTCTTGACTGGCTGAGAATTGTTATAATTAGGAACTGTGAAGGCAAATTTTTCTCTATCATTTTCTTGTAAGGGTATGGTAAAGAAACAGTCTTTTAAGTCAATAACTATTATAGGCCATTCTTTTGGGTAGCAGAGAGGGCAAGGGCATCCCAGTTTGTAGGGAGCCCATTGGGCTGAATTACTTTATTAATAGCTCTCAGCTCTGTCAGCATTCTCCAATTACCAGACTTTTGTTTAATAACAAATACAGGAGAATTCCAAGGGCTGGTAGATTTCTTCAATGTGTTGAGCATTTAACTGCTCTTGAACCAGCTGTTTTCTAAGCTTGTAGCTTCTCTTTTGTCAAAGGCCACTGTCCAACCCAGAGAGGTTTATTAGTTTAGCCATTTTAAAGGTAAGGCAGTTGGACTTCTGAGAGTTCAAACAAAGGTTGTGGCTCTGTTTGTGTACAGCCCTGAATGGTTGGTGACTGTTTTTTATAGCATTTTATGAGATTATTGCCCAGAAACATGCATTGGCCCTGTATTCCTTTTCTGAGAGTTGTAGGAATTTTAATCTGGGTATTCCACTGTTGTAACAGATCTCGGCCGCCATAGATTTACTGCTACATTTGGCTACATATGGCTTCAGCTTCCTTCTGTCCTTCTGGCCCTATGCATTCAACCCATCTCGAACTCTATTTTATTCTGAGATAGGGTGCCATTCCTAAAAGGTTGGACATCTACCTTGAAGAGGCCAATTTGGATGCCATGATTTTGGTGTAATTACAGTCACATCCGCACCTGTGTCTACCAGGCCCTCCAAGAACCAAGCCATTAATTCGAATTCAAGCTTTGGCCTTTGTTCATTTATGGAAGTCTGCCAAAATATTTGTTTTATTGTGTTCTTTGTAAACTGTGATTCATCTATCAGAGCTGTTTTATCATCCATTGCAGTATCAGATTTTACATTAGACAATTGGTTTATTCAGTTGTCCTGGAGAGGAATGTCTTCCACAGTGGCTGGGAATGTTCTTACCCACATTTGATTTGGGGCCTGAAAGAGGCCCCCTGAGGTTTTCCCTCTACTAAAGGGTTGCCTCGTATATCTATTTTTGGATCTGCACTCACTGGTCCAATGTCGGCCTTTGCCACATCTTCTACAATAATCCAGGAGGTGGTTGGGGTCTCTGTTTAGGCTATTCCTAGAAGGAGTATTACTTAGGATTAACCCCATGTACAGGTTTTTTACTTATATGACCTGGTGTACCACATTTAAACATTTGGTACCATGGGCTTCTTACACCTCTGGGATTTGTCTCTTCCTATCCAAGCCTCCATTACTGTAGTTAAGAGATTCAACACTATTAGTATACTTGAATCCATTCTTCCAAAGGAGCTGATCTGATCTTTAATGGTGTAAGTATTCTTTTGCATTCTGCATTAGCATTGTCGAATGCCAAGGACTCAGTTAATACTTTTCTTGATTCTTTATCTGATACAGCATTTGTTATAGCTGTGTTCAGCCTTTGTAAAAAATCAGTGAAGGGTTCATGTGGTCCCTGAAATATCTTTGTGTATACCTCAGTTGCCTTTTCCAGGTTCTGGAATTTTTTTCCCAAGCATTAGAGCTGCTGTACGGCATAGGGATAGTATGCTCATCATAAATGGCTTGTACATTCCTGTCAGTGAAACATCCCTCACAAGTATTTGATCTTGGGAGATCTCAAAACTCTGAGTTTACCTTTTGTTCTAAATTTTCTTGCCTCTTCTCTCACCAGCTTTTTCCAACTGTAACCGCTGGCTATATTCTAGAACAGCTGATATTAACTGATGCCAGTCATCTGGAATGATTCTATGTGAGGTAGACCACGAATTTAACATCTGTTTTACATATGTGGAGTGTATCCCATATGTAACTACTGCTTCCTTTATATTTTTAAAGTCCCTTGTTGAAATTGTTTGTAATGTACATGTCGTATATGGCTCGGGGTGTGTGTCATCTGCTGGCTTCTCATGGATGATAACAGGATAAGCCATTGTATGAGAGCCATTTGGAGATGTTACAACCTGTATGGTCTTGCCCTTCTGCTTATTAGGTCCCTTGTCATGTGTATTGAGAGTTTCCCCCAGGGCTCTTAAATGAGCACCTAGGGTCTGTTCCAGGGAGTAAACCTCTTCTCTTGTAAGGGATTCCAGATTTTTCATGGAATCATGGGAAAGTTTTTATGTTCTTCTGAAAACACATTGATTCCATGGACCTTATCTTATCAAGTAATGATAATTTTTCTTCCTTATATATTGTCTGAGTAGCTACAACTTCACTCTGGAGAGTTAGTGTTCTATCCATTAAATACTCATATTTATTATCAATAAAAGCAATTTTGGGTACAAGCTTGTTTTGTAAATTCTGGTTAGCAGATTCCAGAGAGAGAATCTTTTTATGTAAGTCCTGGCCAGCAGATTCCAGAGAAAGAATCTTTTTCTGTAAGCCTTCATTGCTATCTTTTAAAACCTGTAATTCCTGGTTAGGCAGATTCCAGAAAGAGAATCTTTTTATTGTAAGTCCTGGTTAGCAGATTCCATAGACAGAATCTTTTTCTGTAAGCTTTCTTGCTTAACTTTTAAAGCCTGTATCAGTCCCAATAATGACTCATCTTTGTTCTTATTATTAAACCAGTGTTT
>NW_023412910.1:0-22768 GCF_903995425.1 Onychomys torridus
GATTACATTTCAATTTTTCTTTTTCCCCATTATTTTACAATGATCACATGTTGAAGTGACAAATTAAATGAAAGTAAAATACTAGCAACATTAATTTCACTTGCTTAGTTTTACATTTAAGGTAATTTATAAAGATATTCAAAATTCAGAATATGCAGCCAGAGTGGGGATACATTTCCTGTCATCCTAGTACTCAGTGGGTAGAGGCAGGAACATTGGTTCAAGGCCATCTTCACTTCAATGAGACCAGTCAGGGATACACAAGATCTTGCCTTAAAAAAACAAAACAATAACAACACCAAAAAACCAAAATAAACAAACAGAAAAACTCTGCAATAAACCACAAATTAATCCCCCCAATCAGCATATAGTTGATTTTATATCTCTACTAATTAGAGGTGTCATGCACTTTTTTTTCCCCTGAGAGAGGGTAGCTCTGTGTATGTAGCTTTGTACCTTCCCTGGAACTCACTCTGTAGCCCAAGTTGGTCTTGAAATCACAGAGATCTTCCTGCCTCTGCCTCCCGAGTGCTGGGATTAAAGGCGTGTGCCACCAACCTCCCAGCAAGCAGTTTTGTAGTAGAGGGGATGCTTGAGTTTCAAGCTTAGAGAGATGTTGAGACCATGGTTGGAGAAAGCACAGGGACAAACAGCCAAACTAGTGGAAGCCCATGAACAGTGAACCAATGGCAGAGGAATCCCCATGGAACTGGACCTGGCCCTCTGGTAAGTATGACAGTTGATTAGCTTGATTTGCTTGGGAGGCCCCCAGGCAGTGGGGCCAGGACCTGTCCTTGGTCCATGTGTTGACCTTTTGGAGCCTGGGGCCGATGCTGAGACACTTTGCTCAGCCTTGGTGTAGGGAGGAGGACACTGGACCTGCTGTCTTGGCTGACTCCCCAGGGAACCCTTGCCTTGGAGGAAGTGGGAGTGGGTGGTGGATTTGGGAGAGATCTTAGGGGTAGGAGGAGGGAAGATGGGGGAATCCGTGGCTGATATGTGAAATTAAGTTAATTACAAAATAAAATTACTATATAAAAAGATTTAAGCTTACTCTGAGTCACAACGGAGCCCACCCTACTTGTTAACCACCCCCTTCCAATTATCTATCCAGAGGCTGACTTTTCCCTCTGCTTGGCTTCAAACTGAGGGTGAGAGTATATGGGGTGTCTGAAAGGCCCACCCTATGCAAAAAGCAAATCAGGCAAAGAATTTGTATGTGTGGTAAGCCTATTTTCTGAAGCCTTCACACTGTCTCCCCACCTTCTCACAACCCTTTCCAGGAAAAGATCAAATATCTCCATTTATAGCTTCTTAGTAAATAATGGGTTTGGCAATCTGTACTATCTTGGACATTTTTGTTCTCTATTTTATCTCAACGACCACAATGAAAGATGGAGAGTGGAACCCTGGGAGGAGGCAAAGGGGCTTATGAGACCTCAAGTTTATAACCCAAACCCAACACCCAGGTTCCATCCCAGTTTCTCCACAACCCCTGGTTCTGGTTCTCTAAGAACTATCACTGTGGTCCTTTTCCATCTTCTAATTGCTGCAGGGTGACAGAGGTGACCTGGGTATGACAGGCTTGCTGGTCAAGAGGACCAATGGGCACTAAGTTCAGTGTGTGGTCCAGAGGGACTTTACCAGGCCCTCTCACTAAGACTGGGGAGCAGCAGTTGTCTACAAAGATGAGTAGGGCAGGACTGGGGCACTATCACCCTGTGCTTGGGAGTCAGCAGTTTGGGGGACATCGTACCCTGGGATACAGGGACATGGGGATCCTGTTCCTGTTGTTCTCTTTGGCTATCAGGGTTTTGCCACTGGATTAGGCTTTTGAGGGCTGAGAAAAGCTACTTTGTTTTTAGGCCTAGTATAAACACAAGCCTCCTGGACATCTTCCTGTTTACAGCTACATGCCCTTTAAAACTCACAGTAGAGTGCAGAGACATAAGCAGCACATTCTGGAGTCCTTCCATTCTTACTGCACACTCGGCTGTCTTGGAGGCTGATTATAAACAGTCTGCTTTCTTTTAGGGCTTCCAGGGATCCAGGGGGGCAAAGGTCAGTCCTTGTCTCTCCTGCCAGACCAGATCCTAGAGTTGGTGGTTGCATCTCAGATTTCGGTTAGATCTGGGCATTGGTCTGGTGTTGGCAATTGGTAGCTTCCCAGATTTAGGTCAGGGCACAGCTCTGGAGTTGGTGGTTGGTAGCATCTCAGATTTTGGTCTGGGCACAGCTCTGGAGATGGGGGTGGGTGGAAGACAGGCCCAGCTCTCTCTTCAGATATCAACTGCAGCCATCATTCCCAGCTACTCCTCTGTCCTTCATCCTGTATGGGCTGAGAGAGAAGAGCAGGCCTCCTGAGGCAGGGCAATTATGGTAAAAAGGACCTCCCATTGAGGTTCCTGCTCCCCACTGGGAGTAGGGAAACAAATGAGAGCCAGGTAGGAAGTTATCCTCAGTCAGCATAGGGGTGCTGGAAGAGAGGACTTAGCCTATGGCCAGGTTTCTATCACACAGTCTTCTCTTCTACCAAAATAAAAGAAACACCAACAGGCAACTGCAGACACATGCCCTATGAGATGAGAGGATCTTTTGGTTTTCTCCTATGTATCCCGAGGTGAAAGGGGTGACTTGTGTCCCAAAGGAGAAAAGGTAATTGCAAATCTGTACAAGTGATGTGCTTCAATGATAGTGGGAGCTCCCCCACCTATGGACTGATGGATAGCCACCATAAAAATGGCTGACCAAATCTATCCACAACCAGTTCCAAGTGGCATTTCAAAACAGTCACAGTATCAGTTGTTCTTTTCACTGGCTTTCCCTGGATTTCCTGGAATGCTGGGGCAGAAAGTAAGTGTCTAGAAGTAGGGATAACAGACCTCAGTTCCTCCAAACAGCAAATGGAGACTCCTTTTGGTCCTTCAGGCAGAAACATTGATTGTAAATAGAAAATAAAGTTTAAGTGGGAAGTTCCAGTTTGAGATGGGGACCAAGTTGTCATATTCACTTGGGAGAAGGTAGCAGGGAGGTCTGAGGTCAACCTCCAATGTTGTGGGAAAGGCTATTTCCACTCTCTCAATACACACCCCATGGAGAGAGTTCACTCTTTGCTTCTCCTACTTCCTGGAGCTCAAAGGCCAGAAGTTAGGTGAGAAGCGACTCCTGTCTCCTAACTGAGCCACAATGGTCAAGACCCCTCATATCCCTCAGACCCTGGAGCAAATGAGTGGATTCATTTGATTTAGTTTCACTGCTGGCTACACACTCGATATAGTAATCAAGAATGGCAAACAGTGTTGGAAGGACACAGCATTATTTTAAATAAGGGACAACAATTTTATTTAACTAGTGAGATATTCAGTATCTCACTTGGGTCCGGCTCCATTTTAAAAGGTTTTAGGTGATAAAGAAAAACCATTCAGGCCTGGAGAGATGGCTCAACTGTTAAGAGCACCGAGGACCTGAGTTCCCAGCACCCACATGGTAACTCACAACCATCTGTAATGAGATCTGGTGCACTCTCCTGGCCTGCAGGTATACATGCAGGAAGAACATTGCACATATAAACAAATAAATAAATCCTTAAAAAATCATTCAGTAAATAACCATGGAGTGATACATTGATATAACAAAAATTGTGAAGGTGGCATTAGACTGACAGATTTGGGGACACTTTTACTTAGGTTCAGGATTTAGAGTAAGGCTGGGTGTTGGATGAGGGAAGATGTCATAGCCTAAAGAAAGATGCATACATGACCGTGTAGAACAACTCCCAACCTGACATGGAAACACTGTCCATACATTGTAAGGCATTAAGCATGTAAAACAGCCCCTGACATGATAGTGCTGGGTCCTCAGTGCTATAGGTGCTGTGCATGCCGAGCAGTTCTTGAGCTGACATGAAAATACTGGGTCCTCAGGATGTAAAGCATTTTCTATGTAGGACAGCCCCTAAGCTGTCTTGGTTACTTTGCTATTGCTGTGATAAGATACCATGATCAAGACAAGTTATAAAAGAAAGTGTTTCAGAAGCTTAAGTTTATGATACAGGAGTAATCACATGGCATGAAGTAGCAGAGTACTTGCATCTAGATCCACAAATGGAAGAGCAAGAGAGATAGAGAGAGACAGAGACAGAGACTCACTGGACATGGTACAAGTCTTTTGAAACTCAAAGCCCAACCCCAGTGACACAGCTCTGCCAACAAGGCCCCATCTCCTGATCCTTCCCAAACAGTCCCACCTACTGGTAACCAAGCAATCAAATACATGAGCCTATGGGGGGCGTTCTCATTCAAACTGCCACCTAAGCTAACCTGGTAATGCTGGAACTTCATGTTGTAAGGTATTGATGTTGGGAAGTGTTATCTTTATCTAGGTCACAAACAAAATTCTTCAAATATGCAAACAAGTGTTTTCTTAGTATTTTTAATTCTTTTTAAACACTCACTTTGAAGTACTACTTCCTAAAGTGTAACATTTTGATTGGGCAGTACCCAGTCATCAGGGCATGATGAAGTACTTTCAGTCATTATGCAAGTCACTAGGACTTACCCTTAACTTAACCTGTCAGAAACTGAATTCCTGCTATCTTTGATGGGCTGCTACATTTTTAAAATAGAGTAATTATATAAACAAACTAAAGCAACTTCAAAAGAGAAGTGAGCCCCTTCAGATATTTGGTCTAGGTTTTTGTTCCCTGCAACAATGACCATCAAAGACTCATAAATCACTGGAAAATTAAATATGACACTTTTCCTGGCTTTCCCTGCACTGTTTCCTACACTTGGCAACAGGAGCTTTCATGGCAGGCTGTTGAAAACAGAGCTGATAAGATAACCATAATTAGGTCTTAGGATAGACATTAGCTCAAGAAATTATGGGCTGCCTCTTGTTCATAAAGAGAGGAGCCTCATTTCCTTCTGACAATCTTTTTTTCAAAATTCATATTTTTTAATGGTGATGTTTTCTCCTAGCCAAGCAAGGCATGCCCTGGGCCTCCTTAAACAATGCAGAGGAATTGTGAATCATCTCCATGGCCCACTGAACCATCATACTCTCACCACTGAGCATTCTGAAGGACGTGTTCAAAAGACTACATGGACCTGAGAAAAATTCCTTTTTAAAGGTTAATTTTTAATTGTATGCATGTGTGTATGTCTATATGTACATATGTGCACATCAGGGTCAGGGCCTGTGGAGGTTGGAGGTCTTGGGTATCCTTGGAGTTGAAAGTTTTGTGACAATTCACTGCCTGGTGTTACAGACAGTGTGAGTTACTTGATATAGGTACTAGGAACTGAACTTGGGTCCTCTGAAAAACCAGTAAGCATGTTTTTTTTTTTATTTATAAATTAAGAGATTTCTATTCATTTTACATACCAATCACAGATTCCACTTTCCTCTCTCCTCTGGCCCCCCCAGCCTTCCTCCCCCAACCCACCCCTTATTCCTACCTAAACCAAGGCAAGGTCTCTCATGGGGAGTCAGAAGATCCTGTTTTCTCTGCCTGGAAGCCTCTTAATCCTCACCCAAATTGATCTCAGCTGAACTGGTGCTAAAAGCCTAAAAGCTTAAAGGGCTCTAGTTCCTGGTTTTTACATCTTATATATTTTTCTGCTTCCTGCCATTACTTCCTTGGGTTATAGTTATGTGCCACCATGCCTGGCTAAGTTTCCAGTGTGGCCTTGAAATCACAGACATCCTGATGGAACTCTGCCTCCATAATGCTAGGATGAAAGGTGTATGTGCCACCACTTTCTGACCTCTATGTCTATCTAGTGGCTGTTCTGTTCTCTGCCCCCAGATAAGTTTATTAGGGTACACAATATATTGGGGGATACAATATCACCACACTGCTCATCAGTGAAGGAAGTCAGAACAGGAACTCAACTCAAACAGGGCAGGAGCTGATCCCTAGGACACAGAGTGGTGGTTCACAACCTATGAGTCACGAACCCTCTGGGGTGCTGCTGAGGTCCCCTTTCATATGGTCACATGTCAGATATCATGCATATTGGATATTTGCGTTTCAATTCATATCAGTATCAAAATTAAAGTTATGAGTAGTGACAGAAGTAATTTTCTGGTTGGGGTCACCACAACTTGACCAACTGTATTACTGGGTCACAGTATTAGAAAAGTTGAGACCATTTCCATGGAGGAATGCTGCTGACTGGTTTGGTATCCATGTCTTTCTCAACCTGCTTTCTTATAGAATCCAGTACCTCCATCCCTGGATGGTACCACCCACAAGAAGCTGGAACCTCCCAAATAAATCACAAAGCTGACTGCCCCTATGCACCAAGATGATATGAAACATCAAGCTAAGACCTCCAGCAGACGTAGGCCTGGCTACAGGCTTGCAGGGAACCCAGAACGCAGCATGGAAGTGATCCATTTCTTTCTTTCTGGACACCAGAGCCACTGACCCGGTCCTTGGTGTTTTGGGCTCTCACCTGTCATCATTTCCCTATTGTTGGGATAGGGAGGACAGCCTTACCAACCCCCCGACACCAGATTTAATTGTACTTTCAGGGTTACTTAATGGGAAAAGATTGTGTAGCTAAGGTAGGAGCTTTCATTTCATTGCTCCCTCCCTGTGCCTCACTCCAGACCTGTCAGCACTGCTTCTCTTCATGCTCTCTGCCTTGTCCATAATTCCAAATGTTTATATAGAAGTTCTCCTGCACCACCAGCTAAGCTTTTCTCTTCTCCATTCCCTTTCCTAACTCACTGATCAGCTAAAGGTACAGGACCACCACAGCACTGGATCATATGATCTTGAGTCCAGAGATCATCAAGTAAGTAACTGTAACAGCTAAAAGGTATTTACACCCCAAGACCCACAAATGTCTGGGTTCTACAAAAAAAGACTTTAATCTAACTCTCTATTACTGTTACATACTCTCAATAATTGATCACCTAGATCTCCTGGATGCTAACCTAGCAAAGGAAACAGGTGCTTTAAAATAATCTGTCTCTGATAAAGCTTAAAACACATGTTGCAATCTCTCTGTCTCTCTCATTAAAACTAACCAATATAAGCAGAGTACTAAACGCTACCATGGTCACTAATTTTCTCATGGCTGCTTCTTAACATGTTCAAAATTTTTTCTAAGCTGCAGAAACCAGCTTAAATCTATCTGCACAGGTCAGATCTACTTCAGGCTTTTCTTGTATCACCAGCATCCTGTCAGAAACAAAAGTGGCCAGGGTGCCAAGCCAAGAGGGATGGATGGCTCCAGGGCAGCAGGATAGCCTTACCCACCATCCCAGGACACCTGTATACCTGTATATACACCAGACCCTCTTCCTTACTAGAAGACCCCCTTCCCTACTTCCCCTAAGCGGCAACCAACACTCACCAAGTCAGCTGGAAGCAGTTTTTCCAGAAGAAATGACATCCCTATTCCTATTCACTCACTTTTTTACAATAAGCAAGAAAGTTAAAATGTTAGGATATTGCCCTCACTCCTCTGGATCTGGCATGTTACATCATCAGCAGATGTACCAGCCTTAAATAATCCTGACAAGGACTTCCATGTATCTGTGCTCTCTCTCTCTCTCTCTCTCTCTCTCTCTCTCTCTCTCCTCTCTCTCTGTTTCTGTCTCTGCCACTGTCTCTGTCTCTCTCTCTCTCTCTGTTACTGCTCTGCTCCCTGCCCTCATGTCTGGCTCTCTTTTCCTCCCTCACCCCCCAATAAAACTCTAAAAGTTACTACTGGGTTCTTCGATGGCCTGTGACTTTTCTGCTGGTAACCAGCACCACCAGATAGTGCTGTTTTACTATCAGTTCCTGCCCAAGTGACTAGGCTGGCTGGTTTGCTTCAGTAACTAGTTGACTTGTGTAGTGGCCTATGCAAGTCTAAACAGAGAGCAGTCATGCTGGCACTTTTACCTCACTGGCTCTTTGTCCTGATGTAATTGCCATCTGAACACCTCCTCTCCTGTGCTCTGGGGTTCCTGTTCCCTTCTGGGTGGCACTGTACAACCTTTCATCAACTCATGCTCTTGGGAAACAGCACAGAGAAATGGCTGCTGCTTCTCTTAGTTTTTTCTTTGCTCAAATGATGAAAAAGTTCTGCTTAACAAGCTACCCACTTGTAAGTGCATGGGTGCTGTGTATAGTTCTTAATCTAGTTCACTGTAATTTTTTCTAAGATGTATTGGCAGGTGTTGAGGTTCTGAGCCCGCTAGCTGAGCTCTGACTAGCAGAGAGCCTGAATTTCCATTGGTTGAAAAACCATTGTTTGAATATTTTCCACCCTTGATTTCCCTTCTCACTGAAATTTCAATGACTTTTTAAAACTGTTTGTTCTCATCTCTTGGGACTTAAAGCAGTGTTAACTGCCTCTGTATAAGGCCACTTAATTGAAACAGGGGAACATTACTATTTCACAAGGTGCAGCCATTGTGGTTCATGGTACTACATGACCTTTTCATTCATAAATGCCAGAGGAAGAGGTGGAGATCTTTGCATTTCAGACTGAAGTCACTCACTTCATGCCCCTCATCACCAATGCTTTCTATTTCAACAAGGAAAATTCCTTATAGCAGTTGGTTTCCATTGCTTCAGATGGGAGTATTTTGTTATATTTTTAAATTTTTATAGAAGTTGGAGAATTGATGTGTATTGGGGTATTTTGTGGAACTGACTGACAGGAATAATCCACCAGGTGATCCCAAAAATATGCCACAAGTTTGGAAGGGAAGGGATACTTTATACAAATGGAATTATGTGACTCTATGTATGTATTTATAGGCCTGGGTCAAGATTCACTATGAGAGTAAAATAGAACCTTCTAAGTTAGAGTACAGTAAAAGCTGAAAATTAGCATCATCTCCAACCCTCAGGGATGTAGGCTGGCCCTGCTAAACACAGGCATTGGAATGATCAAGGGTAACTTGGGAACCATTGCTAATCTGGCACAAAATTGTTAATGGAGGCTGCTTTTGGGTTGTTAATTTTTCAAAACTTGTTTGAGTGTTGTATGTGGTATATTTTTAGAGTGAGTACTTTTGGGGGTCAGGGAAGAACTGTTAGGTTCCTGAGAACTGTTCCTTCTGCAGAACCATCTTCCTGGCTCTCTCTTAACTTTAAAACCCCTTTGCTGGTTATTGCAAGGATCTCCATGATTGGGCAGTAAGGGGCTGGATTTTACTCTGTCTATCTGTTATAAGAGAAAGTG
Organism: Onychomys torridus; assembly: GCF_903995425.1. Classification (NCBI taxonomy): domain Eukaryota; kingdom Metazoa; phylum Chordata; class Mammalia; order Rodentia; family Cricetidae; genus Onychomys; species Onychomys torridus. Next base: position 9,195 of record NW_023412910.1, read on the forward strand.
GTAATGATCACTGAGCACCATCATGATGAGCAGTATACATCAGAGTCCTCAGCTGGTGGATCTTTTGGAGTTCATGCAGACTACAGTAACCTGGCTGTGTGCATTGTGCTTGGTGGAATTCTCTGCATAAAACACAAGTCTTGAGCATTGTATTTTAAAGTGGTCTAGTTGAAGTTTTAATTCAATGTCTTCATATTTTATTATGATTCATCATTATGTAGGTGAGCTCATTGTCTGTGAAACCAAAAGGACCCAAACATATTTAAATGCATATGAAACATATTTTCCTTAAAAAAACAACAAGGGTTTGAAGGAACTGCAGAATATCAAAGCGCTTATTTCATGATGAGAATTTGGAATTAAGGAGCCAGAGACCTTATACTACCTTAGGGAGTACAGAGTGTTGAAGCAATGCTACTTTCAGAAAACAAGAGCTAACTGACCTGCATGACAAGAACTACAAGTCTTTGAAGAAGGACATTGATGAACATATTAGATGATGGAAAGATATCCCATGCTCATGTATTCACAGGAGTAACAGTATAAATGGCCATCTTGCCCAATCCCCATAGAAATGCCAACATAAATATTTATAGATTTTGAAAGACAAATACTCAACTTCATGTGGAAAAACAAAAAATCCAGAATAGCAAAATCCAATCCTGTATAGCAAAAGAACTTCTGGAGATATCAACATCCCTGATTTCAAGCTCTACTACAGAGCTATTGATATAAAAAGCTCATGGTATTCACATAAAACAGACAGATTGATCAATGCAATCAAAATTGTGACAGACATAAAGCCTCACACCTATGTGTTGTTGGTTATTTTTTTACTCATTGGCTTTTGTGGAGAACCCACCACCCAGCTCCCAATGAAATATATATGAAGCCTTATTCTTTCTAATGAATGTCCAACCTTAGTTTGGCTTGTTTCTACCCAGCTTTTCTTGACCTCAATTATCCCATCTAACTTTTGCCTCTGTTTTTTTTTTTTTTCATTTTCTTATTTCTGTATCTCTTACTTTCACTCTTAATCTATGGCTGGCTGACTGTGTGGCTGAGTGGCTGGCCCCTAGTAGGCTCCTCACCTTGTCCTTGCCCTTCTTCAATCCTTTCTTTCCAGATTTCTCCTCTGATATATTATTTCTGCTTGCCAGCCCTGTCTATACTTTCTCTTGCCTTGATATTGGCCATTTGGCTCTTTATTAGAGCAATCAGGTGTTTTAGATGGGCAAAGAATAACACAGCTTTACAGTTAAATAAATTCAACATAAAAGAATCCAACACATCTTTGCATCATTAATACAAATGTTTCACACCATAAACAAATGTAACACATCTTAAAATAATATTCCACAACACCTATGGAAACTTAGTTTTTTATAAGGAATCAAAATTATACACTGGAAAAAAAGACAGTATCTTGAACATATGGTAGTGGTCTAGATGGAGAAGAATGCAAATAGATCCATATCTATCACCCTCCAGAAAAGTCAAGTTCAAGTGAATCAAAGATGAAATACAAAACTGATACATTGAACCTGATAGAAAATAAAGTGAGGAATAGCCTTGAAGTCATTGGCACAGGAGACAATTTTCTAAACAGAACAACAGTGCAGGCAATAAGAACAATGGTTAATAAATGGAACCTCATAAAACTGAAATGCTTCTGTAAGGCAAAGTACACAATCAAGAGGACAAAATGTCAGCTTATAGAATGAGCAAAGATTTACACTATCTCCACATCTGACAGAGGACTGACCTCCAAAATATACAAAGAACTCAAGAAACTAGATATCATCAAACCAAATAATCCAATTAAAATAAAGGCTACAGATCTAAACAGAGAATTATCAACAGAGGGATCGCAAATGACTGAGAACCACTGAAAGAAATGTTCATCATCCTCAGCCATCTGTGAAATGCAAACAAAAACTACTCCGAGATTCTATCTTACACCTGTCAGAATGGCTAAGGTCAAAAACACAAGTGATAGCTCATGCTGGTGAGCACATGGACCAAGGGGAACACTAGTCCACTGCTTTGGGGAGTACAAACTTGTACAGCTACTTTGGAAGTCAATATCAGTGTTTCTCAGAATACTGGGAATGGATCCACCCCAAGCTGAGCTGTACTACTATTCAAAACAGGCCTAATGGATGCCCTATCAAATCACAAGGACCTTTGTTTGCTTAACTTTGTTCATAGCAGCTTTATTTATAATAGCCAGAAACTGGAAACCACCTAGGTGCCTCTCAACCAAAGAATGGATAAAGAAATTGTGGAACATTTAGACAATGAAATATTACTCAGCTATTAAAAACCATGACATCAAAATGGATGGAATTAAAAAATAATCTTGATTAAGGTACCCAAGAGCCAGAAGTATGGTATGTACTCACTTGTAAGTGGATATTAGATGTAAAGTAAAAGATAACCATGCTACAATCGACAGACCCAGACAGGCTAAAAAACAAGACAGGCTCAAGGGGAGGGGGTACATGAATCTCCCTGGGAAGGAGAATTAGAATAGACATCATAGATGTAGGAGGTGGTGGTAGGGGCAGGTACAGGAAAATTAGGTGGGTATGGAAGGAGGGAAAGAGTACTGGGAGAGACAACTGGAATTACAGGGTGGACATCTCAGGGACAAGAAAAAACCTAGTATAATGGAAATCACCATGAATCTTTGAAGGTGCCCTAGTTAAGACTCCTAGCAATAGGGATATGAAGTTTGAACTGGCTATTGCCTGTAACCAAGCAAGATGTCCAGTAGAGGTAGTGGGTCAACAATCTAGCAACATAACCTTCAACCTACAATTGGTCCTGTCTTTAATATGTGCTGTGGTAAAGGATGGGCTGAAATTTTGAAGGATAAGCAACTACTGAACTCTGCCAAGACAGGATAAGATAATCTTTCAAAATACCTGCTTCTGAAAATGATATCTCAGATACTCTAGGCCTGTAGCCAGCTTGAAAGCACCAAAGATGCTGAGAAGACTTAGTTGACTCTCCAGGCTGCCAGCTGTCTCTGTCTACTCTGTCAAGGTTCCTGAAAGTTGCTTTAGTCCATCTCCTATTTTCTCTGATATTATTATGTTCCTTCTAAGGTCTTTGATGGAGTTGAAGACTAGATAGTTAAAGTTACAATTTTCTCATATCTTAGCTAGAACCTTTTAGTACTAGACTCAGAATCTTCAAAAGAGGACAGCTAGTGTAATCTCGATAATTTGCCATTTAACTACATTCTGTATATTTCTGGACATATAGCATGTCTTTCTTGTTTGATGTTATTCTTGCTGGTTGTAGGTTCAATTTTTGTTTGTGTTATTATCCTTTGATTTTCCTGGACAATGCTTGATAATCATTCTTAATGAATATAGTTTGCATTAACATGAGACCTTCTTATTTAGACAAAAGGGGGAAATCTAGTGGTAATTGCTCCACTCATGGCCTTGGGCTAAATGACCCAAAGGAGGTGGTGCTTCCTGCCCTTGTACATGACCTCTTATAAGGGGTGGGAGAAGGGTCACTTGCCCTTCTTCCTGCTCCTGCCTGCAAGGTGGTTTCCATCCCAGTCAGATCAGAGGACGACTTCTCTTGTCTACTCTGTTCTGTAATCATGAGTGTATTTTCCCAGTTTATACCTTAATAAATTCTGTTACCCAATTAATAGACTCACATAGATTGATTGTAATAGTAGTAAGCTGAAATAATGCTTTCTTCTGCAGGGTGCTTTTGTCATGGAGTTTTATATGGCAACTGGATAAAACTAGAGCACACACATTCATGCTAACTGATACACAGGTGCTGAATTCCAGGACAGAGGGACTCAGGATGTTTCCTGAGTTGGTAGAATGTTTGCATAGCATGAACAAAGACTACAGTTTTATCTCCAGTATCTCATAAGTCAGGACAGGTGGTTCACACCTCTAATCTTAGTAGTAGCTAAATGAAAAAAGCAGTATGAGGAATTGAAGGTCATCATTGGTTATTGTGAGTTCAAAGCAAGCAAGGAATTAAATAAACAGATAAGAGAACAGAGATTCACTGGAGATTCTAACTGATCTACTTGCTTTAAGCACAGAGGCAGAATGAGGGCAGGAAAATGCTGTCTTCCTTCAAAGGATTGTAATTTAGTCACGTGTTGCACCTGAGTAAAATGACCAACAGGTCTTACCCTCATCTTAAATCATCTCAGCAGAACCATTTCTGTTACAACAAGTAACATAGGTTCTCTAGAATACCAGCAACAATATCTAATTCATCTTGAGCTTTCTTTAATGCCAGATAAGCTTACTCCTCTTGAGATTATCCTGAGGGATAATTGCTTCTCATGTGCTCTTTATTTTTAGCTACCCTGCTTAATGTCACCACACCAAGTTGATCACAAAGACTAGGAGATTCCCCATAATCAAAAGGTACACTGTTACTATATGATCAATATGAAATGATATTTTTCTGGACCAAGTCAACCTTAGTACATTTCTTAGTCACATATTTCTTCACTTTCTGAGAAACTCACATTCAGTTAAACATTTTTTTTGCCAGAGCTGAGGACTGAACCCAATGCTTTGCATTTGCTAGGCAAGCACTCCACCAATGAGCTAAAACCCCAACCCCACATTCATCTTTTAGACTTCTCACAAAACCAAGATCCTTGCAGCCATCACCATTTATGTAGGGAGGGGTTTTTGTGATTGCCTAGGAAACAGGTTACTAGTTTCACTTTTCATATTTTTTAGAGTTGTGACCAATTATCTTAACTAGCCATCCAAATCTTTGTTTTTAGTTACATGAAGTCATTAATGAAAGCTTTGTTTCAGCTCTGATGCACACTGAAACTCCTGAACACATTCATCAAGATTAAATGAACTTGAGAGAACCTGGCTCCTAAGACATAAATGTTTTTCTTAATCCCTAACCAAAACCACAGTCTATAAAGCACTTCATGTTAAACTCTTGAGACCCAGCTGTGTGACACTTCCTGGTTCTTCTTTTTTATCCTCTGCAGGCCCTGTTTGTCTGGGTAGGGCAACAATAATCCTAACTTCACCTATACTAATTTCACTATTATGCTAACCCCTATCATAATGCCTTAATATACTTATAAAAAAACTCTTAATCATCAAATCCCTTTTAAACTAAAAGTATTATAGTATAAAATCACTACTTCAGTTAAAGAGTACAGCTTAAGAGGCAATCATCTTCATGATAATCCATAGGAAAATTGCAAATAGAGCAGATTATTTCCAATCACACAATATTAAAGGTGGTTGGGATCTCCCTACACCCATTTCCACCATACCAGATACTAGAGAAAAATGGCAGACCAGAGAAAAGCAGCAAACATGTAAAGGCACAGCAGTAGCAAGAGACAGTCCAGAGCCAAAGCCCTCAAGACCTGGCATATCCAAGATTCACCCTTCAGTGCCTTCCTTCCTTTTTGGTATAATCTCTTGAAACTTAATGGCCACCTGATGCTCCTCTTACATGGCCACCAGCCCCCATATCCAAACATTTGGCAGAGCCCAAACAGGAGACCTCCAGCAGGATCCTCCTTTTGGAGCTCAGGAAACCCTGAAGAATAGGGAGAGGAAGAAATGTAGGAACCAGATGGGCCAAGAACACCAAGAGGAAAACATGGCCCATAAAATCAACTAAGAATGGTTCATAGAGGCTTACAGAGCCTGAAGCAGCAATCACAAGGTCTGCATGGCTCTGCATTAGGTCCTCTACATATTAGTTGTGTTTGTTAGCTTTGCATTTCTGTGGGACTCCTAACACTGGGAGTGGGGATGACTTTGACTCTATTGTCTGCTCTTGGGATCTTTTTCCTTTTCCTGGGTTACCACACCCAGCCTTTCTATGAGGGTTTGTGCCTAGTTTTATTGAATCTTTTCATGTCATGTTGAGTTGATATTCCTGGGAGGCCTACCCTTTTCTGTAGAGAATCAGAGGAGCAGTGGATCTGATGGAGAGGGCAGAGGGGGGACTGGGAGGAGTAAGGAGATGGAAAAATGTGATTAGGATTCATTGTTTGAGAAGAATAAATAACAATATATGCCAAGTGGTGATGACCCAGGTCTTTAATCCCAGAACTCTGTAGCCAGAAGCAAGCAGGTCTCTTTGAATTTGAGTTGGTCTACAGAGAAAGTTCCAGGATACCCAGAGAAATCCTATTTTGAAATCTCATTCTCTCTGTCTCTCTGTCTCTGTTTCTCTCTCAGTGTGTGCATGCTTCTCTCTCTCTCTCTCTCTCTCTCTCTCTCTCTCTGTCTGTGTGTGTGTGTGTGTGTGTGTGTGTGTGTGTGTGTGTGGTGTGTGTGTCTATATGTATGTACAGGTGCTGTGTTGTGGAATATTATTTTAATCGGTCATAGATGTGTTAGATTTCCTTATGCTATGGAATATTACTTTAACTATGTAAAAGTGTGCTACATTTCTTTCTGCTGCATTTCTTGAATGATGTAAAGCTTGCTATATTTGCAAATATTAGAGGTGTGTGCCACTGCCAAATATCATAGGTGTTTTTAAGATTTGAGCCTTGCTGCTTCTGGGGCACTTTGTCTTTCAGTTCCTAGGGACCTGAGGCATTAAAATGCACAGGATTCCTATGTGATTCTATGTGTCATACAGCTTGAAGCATATAGAACTTGGGTGAACATGGAACATAGGCATTAATCATATGTTATCTGTCAAGCTTTTAAAATGTAATTATATCCTAATATTATAGGTGGATAAAAAATTTGATGGCTTGATAAAACCATGTCTCAGGCTCAGTCTTGCTTTGATTTCTGCAAAAGAAAAAAGAAAGGAAACAGTGCCTTATTAATACATTTAATATAGTATTCCCTAAGCTTGCTCACAAAATTCCAGTTATAATAATTTGGTAACTAAATATTTGTATTTCTATTATGTAGTTGACTCTCTAATTCTATCTAATTGAAATTAATGAGTTTAGCAACACTGATGATATACTCAAACCTTAAAAATGTGGTATTATTCATTAATTCTTCAGTGCCAAAATGCAAATAGTGTCTGAATATTATTATTAGAATCAATACTTGAGAGGATTCCTGCAGGTATCATACAGAGAAGAAAACTGCACAAAAAGATAAGAATGAAAATCCAGTGCAGATTGACTTTTCTAACCTGGATTAGACATGGGGGAGTCTAATAATAGCCAGTTTATTTCTGGTATATTTAAGCCTAGTGCAATTTGATAAGAAACTTGTGTGATACAAACCCCATTATACATGGAAGAGTAATCTCATTGAAACTAAACTCATGGCACATGTCACTTCTTCCCAGAACATTGTTCTAGAGATACACTACCTGTACTAACTTTAGGGTGTTGTAGAATAATCCCTTTGTACACTGTGAAGCTGTGTCTGCCTAGGGGACTTCTAATCAGTTTAATAAAAAGCTAAAGGCCATTAGCTAGACAGGAGGTACAGGTGGGACAACTAGATGTAGAGAATTCTAAGAAGAAAGAAAAAGTCACCAGCCAGATGCAGAGGAAGCAGCATGGGCATTACATAGTAAAGATAACCAAGACACATAAAATAGCACTGAATAAGGAAACAGGTTAATTTAATTTATAAGACTTAGTTAGAACCAAGCCTAAGCCATTGGCCAAGCTTTCATAATTAGTAAATCTCTATGTGGTTATTTGGTAATTAACAGGTGGGACAAAAAATACCCACATACAAATAGCATCCAATGGCTGAGCATGTATCTCCACATAAGACCTAAGAAAGCATTAATTTGAAAAAAAAAAAAAACTTTCAAAGCACACAAAAGCAAAGCCAAAAACAATTTCCTAGTCCCTAAGTGTTCCATGCAGACACAGTACAGAGATGTGTCTCCCTGCTGCTGCCTGCAAGCATGAGCTGCCAGCACACTCTGGCAGCATACATGGTGGTTTAAGATTTTGCTGATACAGACAGAGAAGTTTTACAGATACATAGTAAAGCAGATTGAGATGGAAAAACACATCTAAATAAGTTACAGTGTGTTTAACAATGTGTGTAGAGTTAAAAAGGGAAAAAGGAAAGTGGTATAGATGGTCATAAATAAATAAAAATAAATAGTTTAAAATTATAGAGTAATATCTTTAAATAAAGAGTAAAGTAATAAAAAAACAAGCCATATAGAGATGTAAAATACACAGGGAGTCTGGATCCTGTATATTGTTCTGTTGTCTTTGAATTTTTTGATTGCTGATCATTGCTGAGACATTGATTCATTAAACTGCTAAATTAAGATTTATTTATTTACTATGCATACAATATTCTGCCTGCGTGTATAGCTGCAGGCCAGAAGAGGGCACCAGATCTCATTATTGATTTTTGTGAGCCACCATGTGGTTGCTGGGAATTGAAATCAGGACTTCAGGAAGAACAGCCCATGCTCATAAACTCTGAGCCATCTCTCAGCCCTAAACTGTAAATTAAACCAACACACACACACTCACACACACACACACACACACACACACACACACACACACACACACACATATGTGGTGCCTTAACTTCAAAATGGAAGTCATAAATATTTCATTGATGAAGATGTTATGCTTTTGTTGCCACAGAAAACGAAAGACTGTGGATTCATTCAAGGTTAAAGAGATCAGCTTTGTTTGAGGGTGACACCCTGAATATCTTGTCTACAGATGTAAATAAATAAAACTAGAGAAATGTCAAAAATGGGCAATACATATTTTCCTGCACAAACATAAAACAAAACACCATCTTTGGCTGGCTTGTGTACAATGGAGTGTATACTTGTATTAATGCCAATATGTATATTTTCTTTAAAAGTTTATGTGTTTTCAGAGCAAGGGGACCTGACACCAATGAAAATATGTGATCCAGTTAATCCAACCTCTCAGAGTGCCTCTGTTGGATTTTCTTCAGAGTTCTGCATCCAGAACAGCATCAAGGCTGCATGCTGAAATAGTCCAGCCTCACAGAATACAGGATTTAAATGATATAGATCTAATAGGATGAAAGGGTAGATTAATGAACTTACTTTTAAAAAGTAACAACCTGTTTGAAATGTTTTACATTGGTATAGATTTTAGTTTATTGATACAAACTTAAGGTTAATTTTGCTATAATGTATATATTCCTACTTTGTTTAAGGTATTGTGTTTATACAGCTCATTTAAAATTGTAATGGATAATTAAAAATAGATTAAAAATTAGTCATCTATGATAATCATGCTTGTAGCTATGTTAGTTAAGTCTTCTAGATATACATAGATATATGTCAGATAGACTGGTAATCTTCCCTTTTTGGAAGCTAAAACTCTTATTCTTACTTATTTTATGCATGGTAGACAGGACCAGATAGAGTAGTTCACTACACAAATCTTACCTTTATTGAACTTGACTCGCTTTTTCTGTTTGTGTTTTGCCCTCTCTGAAGATGTTCTTTCACTGTGACAGATGTTTAAAAGCGATCATTATTTTATTATTCATAGGAAAAACACTTAGCATGTTTTCTAAATTCTTTACTTTTGAGTCCCTAATATATCTTACATTAGATATTTACAAATAACATTTTTTTGAAACAGGATCTCACTATAGAGCCCAACTGACTTTAAACCTAGTATATGAACCATGTTGGCCTTGAAATAAGAGATCTCTCTGTCTCCTGCTTCCCAGATTCTGGAATTGAAGGCATAAACAAGCAGGTTGAGCCAAATGACTTTGAATTAGTGATTAGTGGCTGCTGTCCTTCCACCTTTTCTCTTTTTGAAAGATTCAGTGCACAATCACCACCACCACACAGGCAGGCACACAGGGACAAGGAAGAGGGGGTTCTTCCACATGCTTTGTTCTAATGGCTGTAGTAAGTATAATTTATAGTTCCATATGTACATAACCTGTTCCTTTTTACTCTTAGTTCTTCCCTCCTCTCCTGAACCTATAGCACACAGTCCCTTCTCTCTTCTCCCAAGAGATGGACTTGGTGGAACAGGAGAGCAACTCTTGTCATTACTCTAGCAACCCAACATATTTATGACAGGCTATAGGTGGCATTGTATTTGTTGTTGTTGTTACCTGTTTGCTAGTAGATGCCAAACCATCACCAAATGTTGCCTTATAATGTTTAGTCACAGCCTGTTTCAAAGCTCATGGGAGGATAGCACAGTCTCTCTGTCTCCTTTCTTTCCTGCCTATGGCTAAGCTCTAGGTGCCTGGGATTTGTGGTTGGTGAACTCTGATGCAATAGCTGTGCTCTTCTTGCTTCCATGTTGGGCTTCGCCCAGTTGAGTGAACCTTCTCTACAGAACCATGTTCAAAGGCTAGAGCTGATGGGACCTCCAGCACAGACAAAACACTTGAGTCTTAGTTCTTTATACTCATTTGGATAACTGTACCTAATCATGATATCTGTTTCAGAAGTGTGGGTGCACTGATTGACATATGACAAACACAGGATCAAGACATTTCAGACAGGACAGGAGAAAAAAGAATAGCATCTGTTAATAGCATTTAACTGTCATGATTGTTTAAAATCCATTTAAAACAGAATGAGAGGTCAAAGAGACAGTATGATTTTCAAAAACTATGTTGAACATTGCATTTTAAAGGAAAATATATAAAAACATAGAAAATACTAAAATGATCACAAATTTCACTGTTAAAAATAATTAAAGTTGAAACTTTTAGAAGTAAACAACATTAATGGAATTTCCTTAACTAGTAGAAATCACCAATCAAACCAGATAATGAATGATGATCTGTTGTTTTTAAATGGGATGCTGAGCCCTGATGCACACTGTTCTTTTTTTGGTGGGAACAGTCCCTTTACCAGCTCACACTCACTATGTGCCTCTGAGTTGAAGCCAATCTTCCATCATTTTAGTATTTCTTAAACAATTGTCACTCTTAAGAACAGTACAAAGATTGCAAAAAAGAAGAAACATTACCTGTATGACTCAACCTCCAAAGGTGCATTTGCACCATTCTGTTTTAAAAACTGTGCCATTTGGTATTTTTCTTCAAATAATGCAAGTTTAAATGGTGTCAACCCGCACTGTAAAGAAAAAAATTACATTTAATAAATCAACATGCTTGTCAATTGAAAATTGTTTACAGATTCTGCAAACAATCAGTCACAAAGGACAGATTATCGTTCACCCCTTGCTGCAGGTTCATACATGCACAGCTGGCACCTACCCTTTGACACACAATTCCCCTGTTCAACATTTCCTGTGAACACCCCTTCTCTCCAGAACTCTCCACAAACACTCATGGTTCCAAGCTTCTTAACTCCACAGAGATGTGCTCCAGTGCCCCAACTCTATCACGCAGCATCTAGGTTTGATGTGCCTTTGTTCAATGAGTGAGCTCAAGCGGCCTCTCTGGAGCAGTTTCTTAATTAGTTCTTACAAACTAATTCTTCCTTAACCTGAGAATTATTATCTCCCAACCTGAACAGCACTTCCTACATACATAGAAAATTTGAATAAATTAAATAAAAGTCTTCTTGGTATGTTTTCTTCAACGATCAAATTTCCAAATTTACCTGTGTGACAGTGACCTTTCTCATTTTCCATTCCTGCCTTATCTTGAGAGACAAACCCCATCAGTAACTTCTTAATTGCAACAGGCTTTTGCTTATTCTACAGACATTTGTCTTTAAAATTAATTTATTTTTATTTTGTGTGTATGTAAAATGTGTATGGGCCCAAATCCTTTATTTGTTTAATTTTAAAATTAAGCCCAATTCTAAAACAAAATAGGTTGTGTTGTGTTCCTTTAACTATGTATAAAAATATTAAAAACATAATTGGAGAAAATGTTTTACTCTGAACAGATTCATTGAGACTGCTTGAGCTTTGGCATGTGATAGGTGGATCCGAGTGTCATTGCTGGAAGTCCATTGGGGATGTCATTGAATGATGTTTACCTCCGTTTTTGCTTCAATGTTTGCATTGTACTCAAGCAGTTTGCTGGCAATTGTTGTGTTGCCCCTTGAAACAGCATGGTGCAGGGCTGTATTCCCACTTAAATCCATCAGGTGGGGATTAGCACCCTCAATCAGTAATATCGAAACACACTCCACATTGTCCCTCTGTGTGGCCTGTGGGTATTGTATAAAGAAAGAGATCTTCAATTCAAGAAAGTCAAGACAGATATTTCTACAGTTGCATTGAATAGTTACTTTTAGATCAGAGAAATTGCTTAGGCTATGCATATTATCTCTCTCTCTTTGAGACAGGGTCTTCTTTTTTTTTTGTTTTTTTTTGAGACAAGGTTTCTCTGTAGCTTTGGAGCCTGTCCTGGATAAGCTCTGTAGACCAGGCTGGCCTCGAACTCACAGAGATCCACCTGCCTCTACCTCCAGAGTGCTAAGATTACAGGCTAGACAGGGTCTTCTTAAGTACTTCAAGCTTGCCTAAATTCATAACCTGCCCACCACAGTTTTTCAAGTGGTAGAATTTTAGGGGTGTGCCACTACACCTAAATATTAAAGTATCTCATCAGTACTAGTTGGTTGTTGTTGTTGTAGTGAAGGTGGTTGCTTGTTCATTTGTTTTGCTAACTTGACACAGTCTTAAGACTTCTGGAAGAGGGATCCTTGCTTGAGGAACTGCCTCTATCAGACTGGACTGTGGGAGAATCTGTGGAGCATTTTCTTACTTGAGGCTAATGTGGGAGGGCACATCTTCCTATAGGTGGTGGCACAACTGGGCAGGTAGTCCAGAGTAGTATAAGAAAGCTGAACAAGTCTTGGAAAATGCCATGGAAAAGAGGATTCCTCTCCATAATCTCTGCTTCAGTTCCTGCGTCTGGTTCCTGATTTGAGCTCCTGCCCTGGTTTCCTGTCATGATGGACTGGACTGTGATGTGGAATTGTGGGCCAAATAAACATTTCCTTTTCCAAGTTGGTTTTGGTCAGTGTTTTATCACAGCAACAAACAAACAAACAAGCAAGGACAAGATCTCATCCATTTAATACCAAAACTGCTGTCCAATACCTTCATCAAGGGTGTGCAGCCTTCATCATCCTGGACGTCAATACAGGCCTTTTTGGATAACAAATATTTTACCACATCTGGATGATTGTGTGCACAGGCGTAATGGAGTGGCGTCCTACAAATTGAGAGGACATTTAAGGAAATTACACATTACCATATAAAGGCACATTCAACTCTAAATACTAGATAGCAAAATTCATTTCCTTCTAAGCTGGGTGGTGGTGGCACACGCCTTTAATCCCAGCACTGGGGAGACAGAGCCAGGTGGATTTCTGTGAGGTCGAGGCCAACCTGGACTACCAAGTAAGTTCCAGGAAAAGGCACAAAGCTACACAGAGAAACCCTGTCTTGGAAAAAAACAAAGCAAAACAAAAAAGGAAAAACCAAAACCAAACAAACAAACAAACAAAAAAAACTCATTTCCTTCTAATATAAGAGAAATAACTGGAATTTTATTATTTTCTCATTTTTCTACTCAGGTGTTCATTTGCTGTGCTGGGGATATAGTGCATGGCCGTCCCATTTAAGGTAAGTACTCTATCACGTTTCATCCTTCTTCATAGCACCC
>NW_023412911.1:0-8397 GCF_903995425.1 Onychomys torridus
AAAAGAAGAGAGAGTTTTAGGACTTTGGTTAGTTTTAGGCTTGTGTTAGTGTTAAGGTTTAGGGGATTTTAGTCTTATTGTATGCGGTAGTTTATAGTTAGTATTAGGATTAGTGCTTAGACTTAGGGTCATTCTTTGCCCTCACCTGGATTAGGGATACGGTTAGTATTAGTGTTAGGGTTAGGGTTACCTTTAATGGTTAGGGTTAGCGTTAGCGTTAGTGCTAGGGTTAGGGTTAGAGTTAGTGGTTAGGTTTAGGGTTACTTGTTAGGGTTAGTGGTTAGATTTGGAGCATCCTTTGCCCTCTGTGGGCGTCTCTGACCCTCATCAGGTGTCCCGTTTACTCTGCTTTGAGGTCAGAAGGAAATTTCCTGGTCCCTCTTTACAGCATCAGGGTTAGGGTTAGGGTTAGGGTTAGGGTTTGTTTAGGGTTAGAGTTATGGTACTGGTTATGGTTAGGTGTGTCCATTGCCCTCAGCAGGTCTCTGACCATCTGCTGGTGTCCTGTGTCCTCCACAATCCCATTGTCTCTCTGCAGGTTCCTGTCCATCAGCAGTATGTTCCTAACTACATTTTCCATCAAGCCTCTTGGGTCATTTTCCTGGATGACTTTCTCCACAGCATCACCATATATGGACTTCATTTCCCAGGATGCATCTCTCTGTAGTAGTCATCCATTCCAAACTACATTTCCCATCATGCCTTTTGGGTCAGAAGGAAACAGTGTTTTCTTTTATATCATCAGTATCCTTTAAACTCCATTTCACAGGATGTCTTTTTCTACTAAATCAGTCATTTCCCAGGATGCCTTTTCCATTGCACCACGACATTTTGGGCTTCATTTCCCAGGATGCCTTTCTCAATAGCATCACTATGATGGACTCCATTTCCTAGGATGCGTTTCTCCATAGCATCACGATATTTTGGACTCCATTTCCCACACGTCCTGTGTTCTCAGGAATTTCCCCTTTTCTTCAGTAGGTGTCCAGGGCCTCACAGGTGACCCATGACCTCCTGCAGGTTTTTGGTACTTCTGTGGGTGGGGTCAGGGTCATGGGGTTAGGGTCAGGCGGTTAGGTGTAGAGTTCACATTTAGGGTTTGTGTCATGGGGTTGGGTAAGTCTTAGGTTAAGGTTAGATGAGGGTTAATGGTTAGGGTGAATGGTTTAATGAATTCTTGCCATGTTGGCACCAAATATGGATGTAACCATCTTGTTAAATAAGAAACACAGAGCCAATTGCAGAGTTAAAAGCCAAGAGGTCAGAGAAATAGCTGAGAGCTGAAAAACCTAACCCTTCATTACTCTCCACAAGATAGCTACTTCTGTGTCCTGTCTTTTATACAGACTTTATCTCCTGCCTTCTCATTGGTTGTAAACCCAGCACATGACCTCCTCATCAATGCCTGTCTGTACACACCTCCAGGTCTTCTATGGTTGTATTGAGATTAAAGGCAAGTGTCACCATGCTGGCTGTATCCTTGAACACACAGAAATCCACCTAGCACTGACTCCCAAGTGCTGGGATAAAAGGTGTGCACCACCACCACCCAGCTTCTGCTATGGCTTGTTCTGAACCTAAGGCAACATTATTAATATACAAATAAAATCACATTTCAGTACAAATAAAATATCACTATAATATATATTCAGATTTCCTTTGGTATGAGTTTTTTTCACATATTCTAAGTCTAATATTATATTCAAAGACTTTAAGAGACCAATTATACACTAAAAGTTTTACAGTTACAGAGTTGCTCTGTGTTTTGACTAGGCATTGCCACATTGATTATATTCATAGGGTTTCTCTCCAGTATGTGTTTTTATATACTTGAAAATGACTGGGCTGTGCAAAGGCTATACCCCAATGTTTAAATTCATAGTGTTTCTCTCAATTATGTGTTCTTTCATGAAATTGAAGAGCACTGTGATAAGCAAAGTCTTTACCACACCAATTACAATTGTATGGTTTCACTGTATTCTTTCATGCCTTTGAAGATGACTGTTTCGAGCAAAAGCTTTACCACACTGATTACATTCATAGGGTTTCTCTCCAGTATGTGTACTTTCATGCAATTGAAGAGAATAGTGATGAGCAAAGGCTTTACCACACTGATTACAATTGTATGGTTTCACTCCAGTATGTGTTCTTTCATGCCTTCGAAGACCAGAGTGATAAGCAAAGGCTTTACCACACTGATTACATTCATAGGGTTTCTCTCCAGTATGTGTTCTTTCATGTATTTGAAGATGATTGTGATGAGCAAAGGCTTTCCCACACTGACTACAATTGTGTGGTTTCACTCCAATATGTGTTGTTTCATGCCTTTGAAGACCAGAGTGAAAAGCAAAGGCTTTACAACACTGATTACATTCATAGGGTTTCTCTCCAGTATGTGTTCTTTCATGCAATTGAAGAGTATATTGATGTGCAAAGGCTTTCCCATACTGATTACATTCATAGGGTTTCTCTCCAGTATGTGTTCTTTCATGTATTTGAAGATGACTGTTTCGAATAAAAGCTTTCCCACACTGATTACATTAATAGGGATTCTCTCCACTATGTGTTCTTTTATGTACTTGAAAATGATTGGGATTGGCAAAGGCTTTACTGTACTGATTATATTCATAGTGTTGTTCTCCATTATGTGTTCTTTTATAACTTGGAGGATGAGTGTGATGAACAAAGGCTTGACCACACTGATAATGTTCAGATGATTTCTCTGAAGTAAGACTTCTTTCATGCCTGCAATGTTAATTGAAACATTTAATACCTTTGCCAAATTTATTACAATGTTGAGTCTTTTTATCTCCATGAATTAATTTTACAACTTTGTGTGAATATAAAGAATGATATTATCCTAATATTTCAACATGTTGTGTACATTCATGTTGTTCCCCTGCATAAAAGATGTCTTTGCATATTTGAATGTGACTGTGATAGTAAAAGCTGTACCAGCAGGCTCATATACATGCCATCATTTTTTTCTGAAATTTTTGAAATATTTGAAGAGGAATTGGAGAATTCACACATTTACATCACTTACTTTATTGATAATTTTCCCTATACAGTGATTAATGCTATATTTTCAAAGTGAATCAGGACAAACAGAAGCATATATACAACTCTAGCAGGTCTTTTCTGTGGTGTTGATCTATTCCAAATGAAGCTGGAAAAGCAATTGTTTGTAAAGTTGAATCTCATTCAACTAGTTTACTCAACATGGGATTACTACATGTCTTGTAATTGTTCTGAGATTGAGAGATGAACATTACTTCTTTTCCTATCCTTATGTTCATATGGCTGGTATCCAAAGTGACATATGATATAACTACTAATGAAAGAATAACAATAAGGTTTCCACATTTTATTTACAGCTGGACTTTCTTTTCCCCATCAACATGTGGTATAATGATTAATATTTCTCTACAACACCCCCCTCAATTCTTGACTCTAACCACCTAGCTAATAAAAATGAGCAAAGACAGAATAACTTTTTGATTAACAAATCTTTTACTATGGATTACTTACTTATCAAAAGTTTGTGTACATATTCTTATCATACATTCAGTGAATATACCTTTTGTAATTTGAATAGTATGAAACTAAATGGATTGTCATTTGTACAGCACAGTTCTGATGAAGCTATTACTCAAATGATTCCTGTGAAGGCATTGATTCCTTGTCTTCCATCTTAAAATAATCACTTCCAAACACAATTAACTTACCACCATTGAGGTATGTGTGTTTATGATCATCAATGGATTTTAAGCTGTGATTATTTACAATGTTTCATTTCTTTAACACTTCCAGATAGTTAAATATATCCAGAGACACATTTGTATCAGCTTGCACACACAAAAAAAATTACCTTTCATGTTTTTGAGAATTTGACAATGTTCTTCAACTTCAAGATCTTCCCAATTGTAGCCTAAAATATCAAACAAGGAAATATATGGAATATTACAGGAAACTGAATAATTTACATTACTATCTTTAGTGATCCTTAGAAACAAGGAACCTCTTTTATTTACAACATTCTTCCTCATTCTCAATCAGAATTGCAGAAGTACATCAATAATGAAGGAACTGTTGTTTCCTTATTTAAAATGTGAAGAAAATGTACAGTATTACCTATAGCACTGAGGTTCATATATGTCTCCAGCATCACCTCTTTGTAGAGATTCCTTTGAGAAGGATGCAATAATGCCCATTCTTCATGTGTGATGTCAACATGCACATCATTATATGTCACTGTATTCTAAAATATGCAATATATAAATATGCCATCCACATGTATAAAACTGAGAGCATGATAAGACATACTAAATGTGTGCTTATTTCACAATATCATCATACAATTCTGGCGATTGCTATTTATGTTCTGTAACTCAGATCTTACAATGAAATCATCTAGTTACTTTACAAAGAAACTGAATAGGAAGTTTACCTCTATTATTTCTGAATGCTTGGAACAAGATATTACCTTGGAAGAAAAATGCCTATTAACAGAGATAGAGAAACAAGCAAACACTTCAACAGTGCTGAGCATACATCAGAGAAATTGTATGAACGTTTATTGACTACAAAGAAAATTTGTAAGCTGGGTATATCGGTTAATGCCTTTAATCCCAGAACTTAGAAGGTATAAGCAGATATATGTACTTCTGAGGTGAAAATTAGCCTAGTCTATGCAATCATTTATAGGACAGCAAGAAGTAAATATTAAGAACCCATATGCCCTGCAAACTTCCATTCAAACAAACAAAACAGATAAGAGGAACTCAGAGATTTTTATTTACTGAACCTCCTTCAAAGAGTTTGGCATTCACTCCAGTTCTGTATTCATCTTCTGGAAACCTGAATTGCTCCAGTTTAACCTATGCTTTAGTCAATCTTACTAAATGGAACTGAGCTTTTAAACAGTTACAAATAGAAAGATGATAACATTAGCAATTTCAATGATGACCATAAATAATCATCATACACAAGGGGAGATGGCTCAGAAGTTAAGAGCTTATAGTGATATTTTATTTGTATTGAAATGTAATTTTATTTGTATGTCAATAAAGTTGCCTTGAGGTCAGAGCGAGCCAGAGCAGAAGCCGAGCAGTAGTGGGGCACACCTTTAATCCCAGCACTTGGGAGGCAGAGATAGGTGGATCTCTGTGTGTTCAAGGACACAGCCAGCATAGCAGACACATGCCTCTAATCTCAATACCAACCATAGACGACCTGGAGGTCTGTACAAACAGGCAGTGACAAGGAGGTCATGTGGTTGGGTTTACAACCAATGAGAAAACAGAACAGAAAGTCTTTAAATAGACAGGACGCACAGAAGTCAGTCTCTTGCAGAGAAGAGGAACCACAGAAGCAGTGAAGGGTAAGGTTTTCCACTTTGGCTCTGACCTCGTGGTTTTTAACTCTGCAAATGGCTCTGTGTTTCTTATTTAACAAGCAGGATACATCTACAATTGGCGCCCAATGTGGGGCAAGAATTCATTAAAAAACCGCTTGCCTTGGCAGTGGGTCCAGCTTCCCGCCTGGGCGGGCCTGGCTCCCTAGCTCCAGCTTAGCCCTGGTCTAACCCAGGCATAGCTCAGCTTAGGACTCAGGCCCAACCTACCTTAGCCACAAGCGGTTAAAGCCGCAGCTGGAGTTACTTGCTTAAAAAGCCGGTGCTACAAACAACTCAGGTCTGCGGGAGCTACTGCTAGTTGCAGTAGATACACGCAACTGCAGATAGGCTGCTTTTGGCTGAAATGCCAGCGCACATGGTCCGTTGAAGCTTAAGGAAGCCAGAGCCCAGGCTCGACTCGGCTCAGACCAGAACATTGAAGCGGTTGGATTCAAGCTTTTAGCCAGAACGTGGCTACGCTTTCTCTCTCTCTCTCTCTCTCTCTCTCTCTCTGTATTCCCACCTCGGACGCAAGGTAGCTGTTTGGAAATTCCCTCGGATTTCTACTGTTCTACACAGAATTGGTAAGTCATTTATATCAGATATTTTAAAGGAAACTATTTAAAAGAGATTTTTTTCCACATTAAAAAAAAATGGGTTTTATGTGTACATTGGAAGAAAATTGGCTTTGTTTGAAATTTTAGGTAGTATGGTAATGGAACAACTATATGAGAAGATTAATGTTGATCGAATTATGTACATTATTAATCTTCTTATCCTTATTTTACTATTTAAAAAGATGGTTAATTTAAGTGCGAGGATAAAAATTTCAGAAAAACCTGTTAAAATGAATTATAGAGAAATTCCAATTCAGACAGAAGAAATTAACAGTGAAGTTGTTTCAGGATTGGATTATAAGGTTACAGATAGAAAGCCTGTTTTCACACAATCACCCTTAATTTATCTGGTAACCATACAACAGCAGCCTGGTCAAATGACTACACAAAATATTTGGACTCCAGTTGAAATGTTAGACTTACGAAGGTTTAAGGAGGCAATCGTATCTTATGGCATGCATTCTCCATATGTAAAACAAATGTTAAACTCCTGGTCAACTTATAATAGAATTATACCACAGGACTGGAAGGAGCTGACACAGGTGGTTCTAGAACCCGGACAGCAGCTCCAGTGGCAAATGTGGTTCAAACGGGAAGCTAAAACCATAGCAAAACAATGTAGTGATAGAGGTATACAAATCTTCCAGGATCAGCTTGTTGGAGAAGGCCAATATGCTGCAGTAGAAACACAATGTTTATATGACATGCAAACTCTAATTCTATGTCGAATGGCAGCCTTGAATGCATGGGACAGAGTTGAGGAACCAGGGAAGAAAACTGAGTCATTTACAAAGGTTATACAGGGCCCAAAAGAATCTTTCACAGATTTCTTACAAAGACTGACTTCAGCAGTAAAGACAATGGTCCCAAATTCAGAAGCTAGCCAGATAATAATTGAATCTTTGGCTTTTGAGAATGCAAATGAAGCATGCAAGAGAATAATCAGGCCGTTAAAGGCAAGATCTGCACCCTTGGAAGATTGGATTAGAGACACGGTTAATGTTGAGGCTCATGATCATGATAATATGTGGGTAGGAGAAGCAATTTCAAGAGGTTTGAGGAATGTTAGATGTTTTGGATGTGGAAAGCAAGGACATTTGAAAAGGTACTGTAAACAGGGCACTTCTAGAAACAATGTTTCTTCAAGGAACAATGGCAACAGAATGCCCCTTCCTTCAGGAGTATGTAGAAGGTGTGGTAAGGGAAGACATTGGACCAATGAATGTAGATCAACAAGGGACAGACAAGGTAATACTTTGCCTCAGTCTTTGGGAAACTCCCAGAGGTGCCTCAGGCAGGCCCCTACAGTGAATCCAGTTCAAACTTTTCCTGCAATTGTAGAGGAGACCCCTACTCAGAGCAGTTAAGTGACCAAATACCTATTGGAATAAACCAGGCTACTCGGAGTAATGGAACAACTGAGACAGAGAGAACAGAAAATTCAGGAGAGACCATAAAGAAAATTTTTTGGCAAACTTCTATAAATGAACAAAGACCACAATTAACAATAAAAATAAATGTTGTTTTGTTGTCTGGTCTGGTAGACACAGGTGCTGATGTTACCATAATTGCACCAGAATTTTGGCATCCATCTTGGCCTCTTCAGGAGGTAAATGTTCAACTGTTAGGAATTGGAACATTATCTCAAGTTAAACAGAGTGCAAGATGGCTCGAATGTATAGGCCCAGAAGGACAGATAGGCAGATTAAAACCATATGTGGCTAACATAGCCATGAGCCTGTGGGGTCGAGACCTGTTACAACAATGGAATACTCAGATTAACATCCCTCCAACCTCAGAAATAAATAATAAACTAGCACATGTTTCTGAGAGAAATATTAGAAGGTATTATTCTAATGAGTGGTCACCAGCCATCCATATTATACAAGAACAGGGCAGAAAAACTGATGATCTTCCAAAGGCACCAACAGCTCTACCTTTAAAATGATTAACAGACAAGCCTGTATGGGTTCATCAATGGCCTTTAACAACAGAGAAACTCCAGGCTTTAGAAGAACTGGTAGAAGAACAGTTAAATGCTCAGCATATTGAAGAATCTACTAGCCCATGGAATTCTCCTGTATTTGTTATTAGAAAGAAATCTGGTAAATGGAGAATGGTAACAGACCTTAGAGCAATTAACAAAGTAATTCAGCCAATGGGCTCTCTACAATCTGGAATTCCTTTGCCTACTCTGTTACCTAAAGGATGGCCTCTCATAGTTATCGAATTAAAAGACTGTTTCTTTTCAATACCCCTACAAGTAAAAGACAGAGAAAGATTTGCTTTCACGGTGCCTACTTACAATAATTCTCAACTGGTTAGAAGATTTCAATGGAGAGTCCTCCCACAGGGAATGTTGAAATAGTCCCATACCCTGTA
>NW_023412912.1:0-8046 GCF_903995425.1 Onychomys torridus
CTGTTTTGCTCCCTAGTGTTCATGTCTCACTTTGTCTTTCATTAGCATCGTGATCACAGAAAGCAGGTCAATACTGTGAGAGTTTGTCTCTAGAATGCATTGCACTTCTGCTCTCCAAACACCCCTGACTCCCTAGACAAGGTTCAAGAAAGGATTGTGCAGTGCTGTGGTCCAAGAGAGCTCACAGTTCTCAGAGGTTTATTTCCTTCTACAGCTTCTCACCCTTAGTTCCTGGAATCTTTAAATATCAGTACTGAATTTTCCTTGTTCAATGTCACTAAATTGCTCTTGAAGACTTAAGTATCACAGACACTAATTAAATGCCTGAGGGCACCCCATCACAAATCCTTTGCTTCTAGCTGGGATTGCATTATGGAAGGAAGGCATGAGTGGAGTTTCCTCCAAGCTTGGGTGCTGTCTAATTGGGTGCTTTCTAACTGCTTGGGTGATATCAAGAGAAGCCTATGTGGTAACTGCTAGGTTTATGCTTATGCACAACCCTCCTGATGTGTGCAAAACACTCATAGCTGTGGTAGAGTCTTCTAAATGGCTAATCTCAATGGTATAGGGTTGTCCCCTTGGAAGTTAAAATGCTACCAAGAGCGTCCTTGCCCAGGATTTTCACGGGGTCACAGATACCCTATACCGTACTCCAACCCTGTAAATAGGTCAACTAGCATAAGGTAGATGCCTAAGCTGGATTTGTTCCACCAGATTTGGTGAGCTGAATCCTCAATGTGGTATTTTGTTTTTTTCTCTCTCTCTTTTTCTCTCTTCCCTCTGTCTCTCTCTGTCTCTGTCTCTGTCTCTCTCTCTCTCTCTCTCTCTCACACCACACACACACACAACACACACACACACACACACACACACATGTTCTAGACTGCTGGAAAGGCAGGATTACAGCACAGGAGGATAGCAGGAGATGGATTTTGATGTTCCCCATTTTCTGTTTTCTATTTTAGAACAGTAATGCCATCCACAGACATAATGATGTAATTCCCCCAACCCAAAGAGAAGTTTCAGATTTTAAGCTCCTTGGCAGAATATTGACATCATCAATAAACTTTCCTGGGAATCTTAAATCAAACTGAAGAACAATGTGGTAAAATGGCAGCAGCCTTGCCAGAACAAAAACTCACAGAAGAAGCATTTATGATATACCATAAAATTTAAAAACAGAACCTGCACTTTCCATCTCCTTCCCATTACTGATTCCTCACTCATCCTGTCTTCTTTTCATGATTCTGACCCATGTTGGCCTTATGGAACTTGACAAAATCATCTTTTAATCAGATTTCTGGCAGCTCACACATGTGCTTTTCCTGCCGGTTCTGGTGGGCAAATGGGTCACCCATGTGCTTTTCCTTACTATACAAAGACATGAGGAGAAATGGTGGTGGTATCACAATAAGAGATTTCATGAGTAGGAAAAGCAGTTCTTGAGCTTGTGCACGCAGGGCCCAGCTTTTAGACAAAGGAGTTGGCAGGGTAAACAGGATGTGTCTACATTGATGTTTTAACTGCACTATCTCTGCCCAGGCAGCCAGTTGTTGGTGTATTGCTGTCGGTGTCAGAGCACAGACACCACTTCTCTTCATCCTGTAGTCTGTTGATTGGTATAGAAAAGAGGTTAGCCTTTCCTGTAGCTAGACAGTCACCAGAGGACTATGGACCATCTGCAATCAGAGTTCCTCAGCACAGTCCCCGGGCTGTTCACCATACTTGGTTGGGCAGAATAAATACAAGATTGCAGAGCTGTCCCCAGGTAATAACTCCTGTAGTCTCAGTGACAAGAACATTGTGTGTTTGAGGAAGGGAATGATGGTAAAAGTCCCACCAGTCATACCTAGCCCTGAGTTTGGTTAAACAGAACCTAAGGAGATGTATGCATGTGACTCAAAGGAGCTCAGGCACTGGAGAGTTCTCTGGGCATGACACCATTGATCTTCAGAAGACTGTGTGTGATGGTTAAATACATCACCTTCCTGTTCCATAGAGGAAGAGAAAGCTCAGGTTTAGAGATGAGCCCAGGTACCACAGTTTGCATTTTCCCAAGTTGTACAACTCCTAGAACATGGGGTTTTTTGTTTGTTTTCCATTGTTGGTATTCTGCAAGGTGAAGGCAGTCATAGTAAACATCCCTCTCATTTCCTCTCCCTTCCAAAGACAAATCACTCTTACCAGGGCACTCATGCATCCTCCCAGACATCAGTTTGTCATGCTCAGTTTCTGATCACACCCTCCACTCAAGAAAAGTTTCTGATACATTTGTGAATCGTTCCTGATTCTTGGCCTGATGTGAGGGTTGAAGCAGGTTAGTAGCCTTCCTGGGTGTAGCATCTCTATAAGTTTCCACAGCATAGCTCCCCTAGCTCTGAGCATCCTCAGTTTCTCCTGTCATTATTTAATGCTCTCTGAGGTGATGTTGTGTCCTTTTGGGAAACAATTCTCTAAGGTGCTGTATGAGCAAAGATCCATATGGTTATTGGGAATGGAAGAAAGAGACTACTGTCTGTTTCCTGTTTTGAAGTTCAGGAGGATGGTCCTCAAGGTTCTGTGCCTTCACAAACTCTATCTGCTGCCTCCTTTGTGCTGGGATGACAATTATGCACCATATCAGCTTAGCTATACTTCTTGATAGCTGATACCAGTTGATATAAGAGTGAGGGTCTTTCTCTCTTTGGATACTGGGAGGAAAAGGGTTGTGGGATTTCAGGGTATACTTCTTCTCACTACAGGAATTCCTGAGACCCTGCATGCAGAGATCAAATTTCCTCAGGACCTCAATTAGATATTTGGAACTTTTTTGTACATCTTAGTCACTACTCCCTTAGACTCCTAGTGAATCACCTCAGAAAACACCCAGAATATCAAAACTCTCTTGCCCCTGAAAAAAGCACTAAAATCTGCAGGGTGTGTCTTCATTGTCTATGTGATTAACCTAATATTTCCAGAGACTCAGGGAACTACTTAGAGAAAAGCCACAGATCATAACCCTAGGTAAGACGGGAGCTGATGTTGTCTCAGCATAGTAGTATAGAGGAGAGGGATGTCAGGGAGTGGGGTTCAAGTCATGCATGAGATTCTTCTGCCTCTCCCCACTTGTTTTCTTTCCCTCTTTTCTGACATTAGAATTATTATAATTCTCTGTTCTGGGGTTTTGTACTGTAGACTGTAAATATGGTTGGCAAACCTGAAGAACAAATACCTAAAGCAGTATACCAAGGAGTTTGAAGGATACCTGACAGATAAAGTCATTGTGTGAGCATGGGGGCTGAAAGGTTGTGTGTTACCTGGTCAACCTATGTCCTGGGTCTGTGTTGTGCTGTTTCAGTGAGTCTACGATCCAATGAATAGGCTCTACACTCACTTAAACACACATGCTCTTGCAGCCATAGAAGCCAACACACACACACACACACACACACACACACACACACACACACACACACAAACTCAGACACATGTAAAGAAGATAGAGACATAGTTCATATGGAAGACAGCTATACAGCAACTGAGTAAGGGGATGGTCATTGTTTTCTATGTTACTAGGGTTATGAAGGTGAGCATGAATGCTATGCTAAGGTATTAGACCTGAACAGAACTACACTTTGTTCATTTCTTTGCTGACAAGGCTTTTTATTGTGAGCTTTGAAGTATTAGCCTGAATCCTATTCTCTTTCTGTAGAAGAAGACAGAAGAGGAAGAGGCAAAAAACAATTCCTTCAGGGAGGATATAAGAAATATCTTCCAAAACTCCACAGCATTTGGAAAATGGTGCTTCCTTCTAAATAGGCTAGTGTATGGCAGTGATAAAGACAGGAGTGGAGAGGTGGGACCCAACCTGACATTGGCATTGAAAAATGCTAAAGAATGTTCAGGAGGATGTACATCCATTAAACCACTAGTGGTTTGTGGCCCACAGGAAGCCTTTGAAAAAATAACCCCACCACATCATCATCAGACACTCATCACAGGGAGACTAAGATGGTGAAAACCTCAGGTAAGTTACGTCAGGTTCATGACTTGACAAAGACTTGTATATAAATGGTCCCCCATTGCATCTGAGTCAGCTACATAGTGTAAGACTAAAGCTCAATAGTGTGTGATGCAATGGATAGGCTCCACAATCACTTGAACACACATGCACTTTATAGACATAAGCCAGCACACACACACACACACACACACACACACACACACATGCAAAGTGCAGTAGGGTGCTCAGAATACTGAGTCTTAGTGGTTACTGAAGATGGCTATATAGGAACTGACTAAGGTAGTGGTGGCTGTTTTCCATAGCACCAGTGTTATGAAGGTGAGCATGGACCTTATGCTGAGATGTCAGACCTAAACAGACCTGCACATTGTTCATCTCTTTGCTGGTAAAGCTTTTTCTTCTGGGATTTGAAGACTAAATCTATTTCTCTTTCTGTAGAAGAAAAGAGAAGAGGAAGAGGCAAGAAACAAGGCATTCTTGGAGTATGGAAGAAATCTCGAACAAAACTCTCCAAACTTCCCCAAATTCAGCTCTCTTCTGGATAGACTTGTGCGTCATGGAAAGGTGTGCCCCAGCCTGACATCAACATCAGCAAAGGCTGAAGAGCCTTAAGGAGGAAGAACACCTGTGAAACAACCAGTGGTGTGTGGTCCACAAGAAGCCTTTAAGGAGATAACTCCCATCACTTCAGCAGACACACATTGTGGGGAGACTAAGATAGTGAAAAGCCAAGTTAAGTCACCACAGGTCCATGGCTTGGAAATGACTTGTGTTTAAAGTGTTTCTCATTGCATCTGAGTCAGCCACACAAAACTGAGACTGCAGCTCTCCAATAAATTAAGGTAGTTCTGGTGTACAGGTGTCTGAAGTCTAGAGCACTGAGCAACACAAAGAATGTCCCTTCCCCTTGTCCATGTCCTCAGCTGTTTGCTTCCATGTATCTACTTTGCCATGGCAACAGATGATGATGAATGTTGTCTCGTTCCTTCCTGCCATCTGACTGTCTTGTCAAAATAACCTTTAACTTAGTTTAAGTCAGACAATTTTCCTCAAAACTTGTTTGAATTCAGATCCTCATCTTTTCTGAGCTCTGTAGAGATTTGTAGAAGCACATTAAGAAAATACTGACTTATCTTCCATCATAAGGAATGTGATGTGCATTGTTAGTTTATGAAAGTCAGACTCTCAGAAAATCTTAGGACATAATGGAGAGATGTGAAGGCAACAGAATTTCAGGTGCATAAGATTATGTTTTCAGCATTTGGTAGAACAGGAAATCCTCAAGTAGGGCCAGAGAGATGATGACTCTGTGGGTTCAGCACTAGCAGTGACAGTGTCTGAACCTGAGATGGAATCTCCAGAAAGCACATGACCAATTAGTTATGGTTGGCCACCTCTACATTCAAGATTCTCTTCAGGTGAGATGGGACAGGGAGACAGAAGAAGACCTGGTTTCTCACAGCACAGCTAGCTTGGCAGACACAGAAGCACAGAAGAGATTCTGTTAGATCAAAAGTCCAGGGAAGATCAGCACTCCTGGTAGTCAGTTCACATCTGCAGTGGTGCTGAAGCACCTGTGTTTGAAAACCAAACACAGATCATGCACATGTGCAAACATACTCTCAGTTCATACATAAAGGATTTCAAAGGGAAAATACATGAATATTGCTGAAAAAAGTTCTCAAGTATCTCATCTCATTTGGTTTATGTTGTTTGTTTTGTTTGTAACATCTACTTTTACAGCCTGAATAGACTTGACTTGAGATCCTGTCACCTCAGCAAGCAAATACTAAAATTCCAAGTGTACATCACCACGCCTGGCTTTTCAGATGTTTCTAAAGTGTTGGTTGATTCTTGTCTTGCCTTGCAATAGTCAAAATCTCTTCTTGAATGAGGAGCAGCTGCAAGACAAATTGCAATGTTCTGTCTCAATTAGGCACAGGTGAGAGAATTGGCCTTTCCCAGCCATGAGCCTGTGCAGTCAGCAATTCACACATTTCCAGATACAAGTAAGAGAGTCAGCCTTTGCCAGCCTTGAGCCTTCTGAACTCATCAGTCTACACATTCATATAATATAATGAAGGAGCAGGAGGATGCTGTTCAGTTCCTATTGTGCTTGGAGAAATAATTAGGAAAGGGCTTAATGGGCTAAGTGCACCATCTTCACTCACAGTTGGAGTCTTGAGCTGCAGCTTCTCTAGGTGCTATGTTCATATGGATTGCCCTGCAGTACTGGGGTCTCAAGGATCTTACCAATACTTACAACACGCCCTGTTGGAGACAGATTGTGGTATTATGACCTTGAGATGAGTCTCTGTACATTTCTATGTTGTCTGCAACCTATTAAAATTTGATAGGGTATTCTCTTGGTCTCAGAGATTCTTGAGTACAGTGGTCTACATGGCTGAACATGATCACAACAGGCTTTCTTCAATATGGAATCTCTGGAATATTAGTAATTTGAGTCAGTCTATTGTCTGAAAGGCACAGACCATAGAAGGTACTTTTTAGAGACTTAGTCTCAAACCCATGAGAACCCAGGGAAACATAAGTCCAGACTTGAGAGTCTAGAGGCCAGCAGACCTGGACATATGAACCACAGATAAAGAAGATTTGTTTATGCCCAGAGAGACACAGCTAAAGTTTACATTTTCTCTGCCTGTTGTCCTGTTTAGTTCCCATATGCCTTCATGTTACCCACCTGAGTTGAGAGGGGACTTTACCCACTGAGTCTGTGAACTCACACAGAATTTTTTTTTTACAACCAACTCATAGTTACACCTAGAAATATGGTGTTCCATCCTCTAAGGTTGGTAAAGTCCATACCCACAGCTCCCAATCAGCTGTGGCCAGAGCTTGGAGAAGAAAATCCCCGCCTGCTTTGTGGTTCCATCATGGGGCCTGGAAGTGAGGAATGTGCTGCTAGAGAGAATGCTGATGACTTTGTGCTTTCCCTCTGGGCTGCCAGGCTGAATTGTGCTCACAGACACCACGCCCTGTAACCTCAGACTTCTCTCTCTTTTCCATTGCAGTTCAGAACTCCTAAGGCCTCCACCTGTTGTCCTTCCAAAGGATTTATAGGATTGATTCCTCCATTCTTCAAGGAAGAACACCAAGAAATGACTAGAAACACATGGTGTCTTACGTGGTACCCTGGTAAAGAAATGAAAACTTGGGGTTGGGGATTTAGCTCAGCTGTAGAGCACTTGCCTAGCAAGCACAAGGACCTGCATTCGATCCTCAGCTCAAAACAAACAAACAAACAAAAAACTTCTTCTTGATCACAGACTGTTTCTTCCCCCTTGGCTTCCCATGACTCCCAGAAAACATATCCAGGGGCTGTGTCTATACATATTACTCCACAGAAGGAACCATGGATGGCAAGGCCTGGCCTCCTTGAATTTGATGATTTTGCATGTGGCTGCTTTTCAGAGTCCCTTGAATTGAACAATTTGCTTCAATGCTGTGGTTAGAAATTTTCACTCTAGTGGTGGCTAATGCCTATAACCCCAGTAATTGGCAAACTGAGACTAGAGGCTTCTTGCAAGTTCAAATCTGGCTCACATACAGAGTGAGACATTGAAATAAAAGCAAGCAGGCTGGTAAGCAGAATGTCAAGTATGAAGCATGGAGACAGGCATATTGACTAATTCTAAAAGGAGGAGAACTCATTTCCTTCTGTGGCCTGGTCTGACCACCTATTCTGTGGTAAGCCTTGGAACATAAATTAAACACCTCAAGATCCCAGAGCAGACCTATTGGCTGCTGCAGGGAAGAACCTAGGGACATCATATCAGGTTCATCTTATCCTCTCTGCCTTCATACAGTACCCAGCAATGCTGGGGACCACTCTCAGAAGTTTCGGGTCTTGAAGGGCAGAGATGTCTGGCAGGCACAAGAGAAAACTGGGACACAGGAGTTGGTGAAGGCTGATGAGTCTTTTCAGATCTGGAGATGTGCGTTTTCTCTGCCTTCTCATGTTCTTACCCAACCCCAGTCTTTTATTGTAATAATACAAAGAAATAGGGGATGAGAAAATTCAA
>NW_023412913.1:0-13849 GCF_903995425.1 Onychomys torridus
ACCATGCCGCCTCAACTTAACCCCTACACACCCAAATGACACAGTGTGCTAACACACCTAACCTGGACTCCAAGCCTAAATCTAACCTAAACCCTAACCAGCAAATCCCTACACTAACCCTACCCACACAGGCCTAGATCTACCACCTAATAACAGCAACATACTCCCTACCCCTAAAACATAAGCCATAAATCTAACCTAACCTAAACCCATTACTCCCCTACACTAACCTTATACAAAGCCTAAATCTAACCTTAACCCTAACCACAAACTCCCATTAATTACCCGAAAGACCCTAACCCATAACCCTAAGCCAATCGTAACACTGACCCTACTCACAAACTCCTCAAACCCTGATTCTTAGAACTTGTAACCCATAACCCTAACCATAACACCAAGAAATGAAATTCTGACCCTAACCCCAGCCTCTAATTCACAACCTAAAAATCTTATAACACTTAACCCTACCTAACCCAAAACTCTAACCTAAACCTAACCTAACCTAACCTAATCCTAGCCCTAATAAGCCTAACTTAACCATAAACCCTTACCTAGCCTTACCCTAAGATTAACCCCCTGATCCTGACCATGACGCCCTGACACTAATCCTTGACCATGAACCAAAAAACCCATAAAATTTAACCCTAACGCTAACCCTAACCCATGACTCTGTCCTACTGACCCTGACCCAACCCAAACCCTAACTATTAACTCTAACCCCTGATCCTGACCTATTGACCCTGAACCCCCAACCCCAAACTGCTGAGGCAGCACAACCCTGCCAAAAGTCAGATCTCCTGCTGAGGCCCTGGAAACTGCTGAAGAAAAGGGGAAACTCCTGAGGACACAGGGACACCTGGGAAATGGAGTCCATCATGTCATGGTGCTGTGGAGAAAGGCATCCTGGGAAATGAAGTCCATCATATGATGCTGTGGAGAAAGGAATCCTGGGAAATGGAGTCCAAATGATGTGTAGTGAAAGTCATCCTGGGAAATGAAGTCTGGAATATATGATGGTGTAGAAAAAGGCATCCTGGGAAATGGAGTCCATCATAGTGATGGTATAATGAAAAGCAAAACAAGGAAACCAACCAAGAGGCATGATGGGAAATGAAGTTTCCAGTGTCATACTCATGCACTGAAAAAGAATTGTGGGAAATGGAGTCCGATCCACACTGTGTCATGAAAGGCAGCCTGGGAAATGACCCGAGATACACGCTGGGAAATAAAGAACTACAGGTACTGATGCTCTAAAAAGGGAAGAGGACGTTTCCTACTGACTTGAGAGCCAAGATGGGAAATGGAGTTTCTAGTACAATGCAAAGGTAGACAGAAAGTCATCCTGGGTGATGAAGTCCATCATATGATGCTGAGGAAAAAGGAATCCTGGGAAATGTAGTCCATCGTATGATGCTGTGGAGAAAGGAATCCTGGGAAATGGAGTCCAAATGATGGTGTAGTGAAAGTCATCCTGGGAAACGAAGTCTGAAATATATTGATGGTGGTAGAAAAAGGCATCCTGGGAAATGGAGTCCATCATAGAGATGCTGTGGAAAGGGCATCCTGGGAAATGGAGTCCATCATGGAGATGCTGTGGAAAGGGCATCCTGGGAAATGAAGTCCATATATAAAGATGTCATAGAGAAAGGAATTATGGGAAATGTAGTCCACAAGGAAGACACACTTTGGACAGGACACACTGCAGACAGGAGGACATTTTGAGCAAGGCATCCTGGGAAACGTATTCTGAAATGTAGTCGATATGAAATAATGTCAAAGAGAAAGGAATCATGAGATATATAGTCCATATGTAGTGATACCAATGAAATGCATCATGGGACGACTACTGAGGGTATAAAGAAGAAACAGGAAGTTTTATTCCAACTTTAAAGAAGAGGAAGCAGGATACCTGTTGAGGTCAGCACTGGCTTTAACCAAGAGTACACCCTATCCCTCACCACAAAATCCACTACTGTAACACTAACATGACCCTAAACCTAACCCTAACAAAACCCCAAATAACAAACTTGCCTACCCTAAATCTAACCTGATTTTAAGACTTTATCTAACCCTAACCCTAACCATAATCCCAAGAAACAATAATCTGACCATAACCCTAACCCCTAACTCTCAACCTAAAACTCTATATCATTTAAACTCTAACCTAACTTATCTTAACACGTAACTCTAACCTGACCCAAACCCTAACCCACAACTCTAACCCTACACTAACCCATAACTCTAACCAAACCTAACATAACCCTAACCAATAACACTAACGTAACCCTACCCTAACCTAGCCTTGCCCTAAGATTAACCCCCTCATCCTGACCATGACGCCCTGACACTAATCCTTGACCCTGAACCGAAAAACCCATAAAACTTAACCCTAACGCTAACACTAACCCATGACTCTGACCCACTGACCCTGACCCTAACCCAAGCCCTAACTATTAACTCTAACCCCTGATCCTGACCTCTTGACCCTGACCCCCAACCCCACACTGCTGAGGCAGCACAACCCTGCCAAAAGTCAGGTCACCTGCTGAGGCCCTGGACACCTGCTGAAGAAAAGGGGAAACTCCTGAGGACACAGGACACCTGGGAAATGGAGTCCAACATGTCATGGTGCTGTGGAGAAAGGCATCCTGGGAAATGGAGTGCATCATAGTGATGCTGTGGAGAAAGGCATCCAGGGAAATGGAGTCCAAATGATGGTGTAGTGAAAGGCATCCTGGGAAATGGAGTCCAGAATATAGTGATGGTTTAGAGAAAGGTATCCTGATAGATGAAGTAAAACAGGTTGAGACAATACAGAGCAAGGCATCCTGGCAAATGTAGTCCACTTGTAATGATTTCATAGAGAAAGGCATTATGGGAAATGAAGTACACAAGGAAGACACACTGTGGACAGGAGGACACACTGCAGACAGGAGGACAATTTGAGCAAGGCATCCTGGGAAACGTAGTCTGAAATGTAGTCAAAATGAAATAATGTCAAAGAGAAAGGAATCATGGGAAATGTAGTCCATATGTAGTGATACCATTGAGAAATGCATCATGGGAAGACTACTGATGGTATAAAGAAGAAACAGGAAGATTTCTAACTTTGTAGAAGAGGAAACAGGAAAACAGATGAGGGCAAAGGAGAGCCCTGGATTTAACCAACAGTAAACCCTAACCCTCACCACAAAATCCACTACTGTAACACTAACATGACTCAAAACTTAAAAATAACCATAACGCTAACCACAAACACTCACCCTGATCATAACCTGACCCTAAGCGTAACACTAACCCTAACACAAACCACAAGCTCCCAAACCCCAACCCTAACATGACCCGGAGGCTAAATCTAACCATCAAACTACCACAAACTCCTCTAACCTAATCCTAACCTTAACCCTAACCCTAACCCTAGCGCTAACCCTAACCCTAAACCTAACTACCAAAAACTCCTCTACCCTAACCCTAAGACAACCCTAACCCTAACCTTAACCCTAACTACCACAAACTCCTCTACCCTAACCCTAACCTAACACTAACCCTAAACATAACCCTAACCCTAAGCCTGAATTTAATCCTAATCTTAACCACAAACTCCCCTACTCTAAACCTAATATGACCCAGGGCCTAAATCTAACCAGAAAACTAACCACAAACACCCCTATCCAAATCTTAATCGATAGCCTAAGCCTAACTCTAACCCAAACCCTAAGCCTAACCCTAAGCCTAATCCTTACCACAAACTCCCCTACCCTAACCTAAGATGAAGTCAATCATATATAGAAAATACAGAGCAAGAAATCCTGGGAAATGGGGTCCAAATGTAATGATGACATGGGAAATGCACCATGGCAAATGTAGTCCATATGTGATGATGTCATACAGAAAGGCATCATGGGAGATGTAGTCCACATGTAATGATATCATAGAGAAAATATTACAGAAAATGTAGTCCATATGTGATGATGTCATACAGAAAGGCATTATGGGAGATGTAGTCCACATATAATGATGTCATAGAGAAAATATTACAGGAAATGTAGTTCATATGTAATGATGTCATAGAGAAAGGGATATGGAGACATGTAGACCATATGTGGTGACGTCATAGAGAAATGCATCATGGGAAGCCTACTGATGGTATAAAGAGGGAACAGGAAGTTACCTTCTGACCGGAGAGTGGAGGAAACAGGACACCTGAGGAGGGCAAAGGTCACAGCTTGAACTAACAAATAACCCCAACAACTAACTAAACACATAACCTTCACCCTAACCATAACCCTAACCTGCCACAAAGCCTAACCCTAACCCTAACCTGCCACAAGCCTAACCATAACCCTAACATGATCCTAACCTTAACCTGACCAGAACCCTAAGACTAACCCTAACACTAACCTGACCATAAACCAAACCCTAACACAAAACCCTAACCACAAACTGCCTTACCCTAACGGTATCATGACAGAAGGCCTAACGCTAACCATAAACTCAACCTAACCCTAACATGACCCAAACCCTAACTGTAATACTAACAATAACATGACCATAACCTAACCCTAACAAAAACCCAAACATCACACTCGCCTACCCAAACTCTAACCTGACCCCAAACCTATATCTATCCCTAACCCTAACCACAAACTCGCCTACACTAACACTTACCTGACCCCAAGCCTAAATATAAAAGTAACCATAACCACAAACTTGGCTACCCTAACTCTAACCTGACTCCAAGCCTAAATCTAACCCTAACCCTAACCACAAACTCACCTACACTAACCCTTACCTGACCCCAAGCCTAGATCTAACCATAACCCTAACCACATACTCCCCTACACTAACCTTATACAAAGCCTAAATCTAACCTTAACCCTAACCACAAACTCCCCCAGTAATTACCCGAAAGACCCCTAACCTGTAACCCTACCAAACCCTAACACTGACCCTACTCACAAACTCCTCAAACCCTGATTATAAGAACTTGTAACCCATAACCCTAACCATAACCCCAAGAAATGAAAGTCTGACCCTAACCCTAACCCCTAATTCACAACCTAAAAATCTATAACACTTAAACCTAACCTAACCTAACCTAACACAAAACTCTAACCTAACCTAACCAAACCTAACCTAACCTAACCCTAAACAATAACACTAACTTAACCCTAACACTAACCTAGTCTAACCCTAAGATTAACCCCCTGATTCTGACCATGACCCCTGGACATTAATCCCTGAACCTGAACCAAAAAACCCATAAAATTTAACCCAAACGCTAACCCTGACCCATGACTCTGACCCACTGACTCTGACCCTAACCCAAGCCCTAACTATTAACTCTAATCCGTGATCCTGACCTCTTGACCCTGACCCCCAACCCCATACTGCTGAGGCAGCACAACCCTGCCAAAATTCAGGTCACCTGCTGAGGCCCTGGACACCTGCTGAGGGCCCTGGACACCTGCTGAAGAAAAGGGGAAACTCCTGAGGACACAGGACACCTGGGAAATGGAGTCCAACATGTCATGGTGCTGGGAGAAAGGCATCCTGGGAAATGGAGTCCAAATGATGGTGTAGTGAAAGGAATCCTGGGAAATGAAGTCTGGAATGTAGTGATGCGGTTAAGAAAGGCATCTTGGGAAATGGAGTTTAAAGCATTCTGATGGTATAAAGAGGAAATAGTAAGTTTCTTTCTGACTCAAAAGCCATGCTGGGAAATGTAGTTCAGAATAGATGGACACTACAAAGAAAAGCATCTTGGGAAATGGAGTTCAACACAGAGTGATGCTATAGGAAAAAGTAACCTAGGAAATCATCCAAGAGGCATGATGAGAAATGGAGTTTCTAACAGGGTACCACAGCAAGGCAACATGGGAAATGAAGTCCAAAATGTAGAGACACCTAAGGCTAACTTAACCCTGACTGCCTGACCCTGACCGCCTGACCCTGATCCCCAGTGTCAAACTGTCCAGAGCACAAACACCTTGGCGAAGGTCATAGACACTTGGTGAAGGCACTGGTTACCTGCTAAACAAAAGGGAAACTCCTGAAGACACAGGACACCTGGGAAATGGAGTCCACAATGTCATGATACAATGGAGAAAGGCATCCTGGGAAATGGAGTCCACAATGTCATGGTGTTGTGGAGAGAGGCATCCTGGATAATGGAAGTCCACAATGTTATGGTGCTCTGGAGAAAGGAATCATGGGAAATGGAGTCCACAATATCATGGTGCTGTGGAAAAAGGCATCTTGGGAAATGGAGTCCACAATGTCATGGTGCTATGGTGAATGGCATGCCGAGATGTGAAGCACATCCCAGTGATGCTATAGAGAAAGGCATCTGGGAAAATGGAGTCCATATAGTGTTGTTTTAGAGAAAGGCATCCTGGGAAATAAAGTCCATATGTTGTAGAGAAAGCCATCCTGTGTAGCAGAAGGTTTCTCCAGTCCTGCCTGGCCCACGGTCAGGACCAATCTCTCTTACCTGCCAGTCCTGCAGCAGCTCAGACCAAAGCGAGTAAACACACAGAGACTTATATTGCTTACAAACTGTGTGGCCATGGCAGGCTTCTTGTTATCTACTTCTTACACCTTAAATTAACCCATTTCTATTAATCTACACCTTGTAACATGGCTCGTGGCTTAACCAGTATCTTACATGCTGGTACTCAGGGTGGCAGATGGTACCTGTCTCCTGACCCAGCCTTCCTGTTCCCAGAATTCCTTTTTTTTGTTGGTTTAGCATGCACTTCCTGCCTGGCTACTGTCCAATCAGCATTTTATTTATACAGAGCCATATCCACAACATTCCCATTAGAATGGAAGTCCAGCATGTAAAGAGCCTCTAAAGAAAGGTGCCTTGGGAAATGAAGTCCCACATGTAGTGATGCTCTAACGAAAGGCACCCTGGGAAATGATGTCCAAATGTACTGATGCTTTAGAGTAAGGCATCCAGGGAAATGAAATCACACAAGTAGTGGTACTATGGAGAAAGGCATCTTGGGAAATGAAGTTCCAACGTACTGATTTATTAGAAAAAGGCATCCTGTGAAATGCGATTTAAAACATACTGATGATATAAAAAGAAAACATTAATTTTCTTTCTGACTCAAAAGGCATGATGGGAAATGTAGTTTGGAATAGATGGACAACACAGAGAAAAGCATCCTGGGAAATGGAGTCCAACACATAGTGATGCTATGAAGAAAAGCAAAATAGGAAATCAACCAAGAGCCATGATGGGAAATGTAGTTTCTAACAGATGACCAATACACAGGAAGGCAACCTGGGAAATGAAGTCCAAAATGTAGAGACACCTAACCCTAACCTAATCCTAACCCTAACACCTGACTCTGACCATCTGACCATGACCCCCTGACCCTAACACCCACCCTCACACTTCTGAGAGCAAAACAAACCTGCAGAATGTCAGGGCCACCTGGTGAGGGCACTGGACACCTGCTAAACAAAAGAGGAACCTACTGAGGACACAGGACACCTGGAAAATAGAGTCCAAATGTAGTGATGGTATAGACAAAGGCATGCTTGGATGTAGAGTCCCAAATGCAGGGATACTGTAGAGAACAGCATCCTGGGAATTGAAGTCACACATGTAGTGATGCTATGGAGAAAGGCATCCTGGGAAATGAAGTCCAGAATGTACTGATGCTCTGGAGAAAGGCACCTGGGAAATGAAGTCCAGAATGTACTGAGGCTCTAAAGAAAGTCATCCTGGGAAATGAAGTTTTTATGTAGTGGTGCTGTAGAGAAAGGAATCCATCTGTAATGATTTTGTAGAGAAGGGTATCTTGGGAAATGGAGTACAAATATACTGATGCTATAGAGGAAGGGATCCTTGGAAACGGACTCCACATTTAATCATGCTGTAGAGAAAGGCATCCTGGGAAATGAAGTCCATATGTAGTGATGGTGTAAGGAAAGGTATCCTAGAGAATGACTTGAATGGCATGATGGGAAATGTAGTTTGGAATACACTACAAATACTAGGAAAAGCATCTAGAGAAATGAAGGTCAAAGCATATGATGGAAGAAAGACTGAACAGGAACTTTCTTTCTGACCAAAGAGGCATGATGGGAAATGTAGTTTCTAGAATCATTCTAATGTACTGGAAAGGAGACCAGGAAAATGGAGACCAATCCATGCTGACAATGTCATCAAAGGACATCATGAAAATTGGTACCAAGAGGCATGATGGGAAATGTAGTTTGGAATACACTGCTGATGGACGGGAACCTGCAGAGGGACAATGGAATTGTTGAAGCACAGGACAGGTACAGAGGGTCAGAGACACCTGCTGAGAGCAAAGAACATACCTAAGCCAAACCAATAACCCTAACCACTAACTGTAACGTTAAACATAAACAAACATTAACCCTATGGATAACCACTAACTGTAACCTAACCAGTATATCTAAGACTAAACACTAAC
The DNA here is from genome assembly GCF_903995425.1 of Onychomys torridus. Lineage (NCBI taxonomy): Eukaryota > Metazoa > Chordata > Mammalia > Rodentia > Cricetidae > Onychomys > Onychomys torridus. The sequence goes on from NW_023412913.1 coordinate 8,460, forward strand.
GCTAAATCTGACCCTAAAACTAAACACAATCTCCCCCTACCCTAACCTTAAAATCCTATAACCCTTAACTGTAACCAGAACCCTCTGACCATAACACTAACCATAATGTGAAACCCTAACCTAACTCCTTAACCATAGCCCCCTGACCCTAACCTCTGACCCTGTCTCCCTCCATGAAATTGCTGATGCACAACTCCTGCTGATGGCACTTTACACCTGATGAAGAAAACTCCTGAGAACACAGGACACCTGGGAAATGGAGTCTAAATGTACTGGTGCTCTAGAGAAAGGCGTGTTGGGAAATGAAGTCCAAATGTACTGATGCTCTAGAGAAAGGTATCATGGGAAATGAATTCCAACATGTAGTGATGCTGTAGAGAAAGGCATGTTGGGAAATGAAGTCCACATTGTAATGAAGCCCTAGTGAAGTCATGCTGGGGAAATGAAGTTTGAAAGGTAGTGATGCTCCATAGAAAGATATCCTGGGAAGTGAAGTCCACAATACAGTGACGCTTTAGAGGAAGATAATTGGGAAATGAAGTACAACATGTCATGATGCAACGGAGAAAGGCATCCTGGGAAATGAAGTCCAACATGTACTAATGCTGTAGAGAAAGCAAGCTTGGGAAATGAGGTCCAGAATGTAGTGATGCTTTACACAAAGGCATCCTGGGAAACCAAGTAAATAATGTACTGATGCCGTAGAGAAGGCATCCTGGGAAAGGGAGTCCAAATGTACTGAAGTTATAGAGAAAACCATCCTGGGAAATGATGTCCCACATGTAGTGATGTGGTTGAGAAAGGCATCCAGGGAAATAAAGTTTGAAATGTAGTAGTAGTATAGAGAAAGGCATCCTAGGAAATGAAATCACACATGTAGTGATGCTGTAGAGAAAGGCATTATGGGGAAATGAGGTCCATATGCACTGCTGCCTGTAGAGAAAGTCATTTCTGGGAATTGATGTCCAGAATGTAGGGATACGGTAAAGAAAGGCATCCTGGGAAATGAAATCCATATGTACTGGTGCTATAGATAAATGCATCCTCAGAAATAGAGTCCACATGTATGGATGATTTTGAGAAAGACATCCTGGGACATGAAGTCCAGAATATATTCATACCATAGAGAGAGTAATCCTGGGAAACAAAGTCTATCATGGTGATACTGTAGAGAAAGACGTCCTGGGAAATGACGTCCAAAATGTCACGGTCCTATGGAGCAAGACATTCTGGGAAATGAGTTGTTAAATTTCATGGTGCTAATGGAAAGGCATCCTGGTAAATAAAGTCCACATTTAATGATGCTGTAAATAATGGCATCCTGGGAAATGAATTCCATATGTAATGATGCTATACAGAAAGGCATCCTGGAAAATGAACTCCAACATGTAGTGTTGCCTAGACAAAACCATCCTTGGTAATGAAGTCCAGAATGTAATAATGCTGCAGAGAAAGGCATCCAGGGAAATGAAGTCCATAATATGATGATGCTGTAGAGAAAAAATACATTTTTTTTTTGGTTTTTCGAGACAGGGTTTCTCTGTGTAGCTTTGGGCCTTTCCTAGAACTCGCTTTGGAGACCAGGCTGGCCTCAAACTCACAGAGATCCACCTGGCTCTGCCTCCCGAGTGCTGGGATTAAAGGCATGTGACACCACTGCCGGGCGAGAAAAAAATATCTTTCAATGGAAATTCCAAACATCATGGTGCTATGGAGATGGGAAATTAATTTTGATAGACGGACAATACAGAGAAAAGCATCCTGGAAAATGGAGTCCAACACATTGTGTTGCTATAAGGAAGAGCAACCTAGTAAATGATCCAAGGGGCATGGTGGGAAATGTAGTTCCTAGTAGATGACCAATAACAGTTAGAAAACCTGGGAAATGAAGTACAAAATGTAGAGACCCGTGACACTAAAGTAACTCAAACCCTACCCACACTGATGCTGACACCATGACCCTGATCCCCAGAATAACACTGCTGAAAGCACAAGAAACCTGAAGAAGGTCAGGGCCACCTGGAGAGGGTGGTGCTATTGGAAAGGCACCCTGGGAAATAAAGTCCACATTTACTGATGCTGTAATAATGGCATCCTAACTGTTCAGGAAAGTCAGAGATTCCTGACTGTTTGGGAAATTCAGGCTACATCTGGTGTGATAGGTGATGGTCTACCCACGGGATACAGCAATCCTGCTCTTCTCCTGGAGAGTTGCTGCAGCTGAGTTTTGCTCAGCTCCCACTTAAGGGGGCTTCCTAGAAAAGCCCTACTTCTCTGGCCAAAGAAATTACAAAAATGTAGCAATCTACTCTGGCTCAGGAGAAAAATCTTGCTTTTCAGCTCTTTTGCTCTGTCTACTCAGCAAGGATCTTCCATTCAGCTCCCCCTTCCTCAAACCACTATAAGCTATCTCAGCAAAGCTTTTCTGTACAGGTCTCCCTTGCTCAATCCACTATGGGATATCTCAGCAAGGTTCTTCTATTCAGCACCCCCTTGCCCAATCCAACTTGGGATGTCCCAACAAGGTTCTTCTGTGCACCAGTGAATGAAGGTCTTCACACCCAAAACACTATTGAAAAAGAAATTGATTAGGAATAAGGAGTCCAGGAGAGTAGCTGTTTCTACAAGGGTGGAAAGAACAACTCTCAATTGACCAGGCACAGCAGTTTATATAGGATGTTTTGGAGATGAATTCAACCAATCAGTTTTCTTTTTTTCTGCCCAGGGAGTGGCCAGTATTGTGGGCTAGGGACAGAGATGGTCCTGATTACAGAGACAAATTGTTTTCCTTTCACTGGTCTTTCTTGGGTTTTTGACACTACCTTCAAGGCCAGGGCTTCATCTCTTTCTGACTCTGATGCTAGGGACAAGAGTGTTATGTTGGCACCAGTTTCAGATTCAGGGCATGTTTCCTTGTTTCATTTTCCTGGCTCAGGTCCAAAACACAAGTTATGTTTCTTTCCCTGGTCCTGGGCACTAGGGACAGGATTCCACTGTCCTCTTCTGTGATTGCCTTGGTTTCACAAGTCAGTTGACCAGGGGCAGAGATGGCTCTGATTTGAGCCAAAGTGTGTTTTCTTTCACTGGGCATATCTGAGCCATCTCTTTCTAGTTCTGGGCTCCAGGGTGAGGGTAGGTTTCTTTTGCCAACTCCTCACCCCTACAGTTTTTACAAAACAAATATCAATGGAAGTATATCCACCTACCCTTAGAATTGTACTTAAGAGACTGGCACACAAGTATCATATATTCTAATGTATCCATGCCTAATTACTAACATTTAACCCAGGCTGGATAACAAACATTTCAAGCAGATTTGTGAATATGAAATATTAAAAATAATACAATCATGAACAAAAATCCATCACCCGTTTTACAAACGCCCTTACTTGGAAAGTGTGATCACATACTGCCTGAGAGTTAAATAAAAATGACCCACTTCCATGATAGCCATTCCATCCTATACAAGGCTGCAGATAAATACCTCTGAATAAGGGAAAGTGTAAAAGAAGATTAACAAAAGCCACAGAAGGAATAAAAGGCCACAAAATAAACTTTACTAATTGAATTTGCCACATATACCCCACACTTCAATATCTTTCTCACATGCTGCCAAATAGAAGCCCACACTGGGATCCTCACATCAGTCTTTAGTGAACCTTGTTAATAATTTATTTACTTCAAATGTACAATGAAAAGACTTAAAACAAAGTTTTTTTTTCTTTGAAATCTAAAACATCTGCGATATCTGAAGTGGTTAACCAAATTTCATTCCCTGGACTAAGATCAGGTTTTGGATGACTTCCAGTAATTCTTGCAACAAGAACCTCCAAGGGTCTAGCATTCTTGGGAACCAGAATGCACATACATATGCCCAGAGGAAGACACAAACACACACACACACACACACACACACACACACACACACACACACACCATAATTAAAACAGAAAAAAACCATTAAAATAATTATCAATCATGAATGTTTTTCTGTTATCATTCTCATAACATGGGTTTTGAGGCATCTAAATGATTACAGAGTTTTTCTCCATCATGAATTGGTCCATGTAATAGAAAGCAAAGCGTCAAGTCTTGAAAGTCTGAGTAATCTATCATTTTCAGTCTGTGATATCATTTGAGACAATTTTGAAAATGGTACACTGCAGGAAGAACTCAGTCATGAGGGTTGTCCTGAACATTTACATCTGCACACCATTTCCAATTTACACATTTGCTTTATGATGCAGGACAAGAAGATGAATTCTTAGCTGCCTGTTTTAGCTGCCATATCTTACACTTGTTTCCATGCCACTGTTAAGAGGTTCATGTATTGCTGTGGAACCCAGGGCCAAATTAAACCCTTTTCTATGTTCACATAGATATGTTCTATGTCAAAGCAACAGAAAAGGCATATCTATGAAATTTTAGACCAGAATTCATTATCTCATGTATTTGAACAGAGATATGAAATCTAGCATGTTACTTATCATTTAAATTTATAGGCCTTTTGTCCATATTTGTTGAAATATGTAAATGAAATAAAAAGAGATTTAACAATGAATATATAGTCAGATTTCCTTTGGTATGAGTTTCTTTTGATCTTCAAAGTATAATGTCATATTGAAATGCTTTAAGAGAGCAATTACACACTAAAATTTTACAGTTACAGGGTTACTTTTGTGTTTTACTAGGCATTACCACATTGATTATACTCATAGGGTTTCTCTCCAATATATGTTTTTATATAGGGTTGTTGCAAGGGCTTTACCACACTGTTTAAATTCATAGGATTCTTGTCAATTATGTGTTCTTCATGAAATTGAAGAGTGTTGTGATGTACAAAGGCTTTACCACACTGATTAGAATTGTATGGTTTCAATCCAGTATGTTGTTCTTTATGTCTTTGTAGATGAGAGTGAGGGGCAAGGCCTGTAAAACACTGATTACATTCATATGGTCTCTCCAATATGTGTTCCCTTAAGTACTTGAAGATGACTGGGCTGTGCAAATGCTTACCCCACATTGGTATATATTCATAGGGTGTCTCTCCCATAATGTGTTCTTTCATTCAACTGAAGAGAATTGTGATGAGCAAAGGCTTTACCACATTGGTTACATTCATAAGTGTCAAAGAGAAAGATGTCAGGAACCAAACATGAAACATGGAATAGTATTAGCCAGGCAAGAGAACAAGTTACTAAGACCACTGCCCTTCCCCAGAACAGTAAGGACCTGTTGACTAACCAGAGGCTCCCAAAGATAAGAAGACAATTCACAATCAGGTGTCAATGACAACAAAGTGGAAAGAGCCTAGCAACAGCATAAATGGCCCCTTTTCCAGTGCACCTTAGCTGACTCTTGCGTTGCACGATTCTGCACTTCTCCTCTCT